>NC_092337.1:310592500-310892500 GCF_046630445.1 Rutidosis leptorrhynchoides | reverse complement strand
TGTTAATGGATGTGATGCGAAGTAGAACAAGGAATCCTGATTGATTGATGATGATAATAATTGTGATATTAAGAATGATGATGATAATTAAGATAATAATTAGATTATAATTAGATAACGATAAAATATGATGCATGATGAAGATCGCGAGTAGAGATGATGATAGATGGTAATTCACGATAATGATAATGGAGATTAGATGATGATTAGGTTATGATAATGGGGATGATACGATGAGGGATTAGGAGGTGGCAGTTTACTGTTACGCTGGGTGTTGTCTCAGCTGCTTGTGTCGAGCCATACCATAAACACCACGGACTAATTAAATAGTATTGGACTAGATTAATATTCTTAGGCCTGATGGATTTAAATGATATTGTAAGTGGGCTGTCATGATCCTCCTTGTTGGGCCAAAGAGATGAAAGAAGAAAAGGGGATAACAGTTTACGGGTTATAAAATATGGGGAGAGGTTTAATCAGAAATACAGCAGATAGAGAAACGGTTTAGGGCGTTAGCGGGCAAGCGAGGGGTCACGGGTTCGAGTCCCGGCTGGGACACTTTAATTCCTTTTTAGCATTTTAAGGTAGTTTTTGATAAAACTATTATTATTATTATTATTATTATTATTATTATTATTATTATTATTATTATTATTATTATTATTATTATTAAAAGAACTATTAAAAGTATTAATAGAATTATTATCATTAGTAAAATTATCAAAGGTATCATTTTTTTTTAAAATCATTAATTTTAGAATTATTATTATTATTATACATTATTATTTAAAATTAACATTTTTTTTAACTTAAAAGTTATCATTATATTACTAAAATTAAAAAATATTATTTTAATTATATTATCATCATCATTTTTATTAAAATATCATTACAACTAAGGTTTAACATTTTTATTAAAGTTATCAATATTACTAAAATTATCATTTAAGATTATTATTATTAACATTATTATTATTTTTATATTAACAATTACAAATTAAATATAAGATATATAATTTAAAATATAATATATAAATTTGTTCAATTACAATTATGTATATTAATATATATAAATGATATAGGTTCGTGAATCCGAGGCCAACCCTATACTTGATCAATGATGATATATGTATTTTTACTACAAAATACAGTATGGTGAGTATATAGTCCCCTTTTAAACTCTAAATATTTTGGGCTGAGAATACATGCGCTGTTTTTATAAATGATTTACGATATGGACACAAGTGATCAAAAATAAATCTACGTTGAGTTGTACCATGGCATATTTCTTTATACTTGGTAGCTAATATTTACGTGAGGAGCGTAAACGCGAATCCTGTTGATAGATCTATCGGGCCTGACAACCCCAACCGGGCTGGACGACCAGTTTTTAACGGTTGCACAGTACTTCGTTTCGTTACTACACTTGGTACGGTGTAGGGTTTATTTAAGAATATGCTGCTGTGATTTAAATGTTAAGTATGGTTACCAAGTGCTCAACGACTTTTCATACACGAGGAGTGTATTATGTATAAACATGAAATCTTGTGGTCCATAGTTATAACGCTGCTAGCATCAAACCTATATATCTCACCAACTTTATGTTGATGTTTTAAAGCATGTTTATTCTCAGGTACGAATTAAGTCTTCCGCTGTGCATTTGCTCATATTAAGGACCTTACTTGGAGTCGATCATCGCAATGGAACCAGAAGTTGAAGACTTCGTCCGGATGGATAAGGACGGGTCTTTACAGGTGGTATCAGAGCGGTGGTCTTAGCGAACCAGGCCTTGCATTAGTGTCTCTGACTAGTAGATGTTAGGATACATTAGTGAGTCTGGACTTTGACCGTGTCTACATGTTAAAAGTTTTGCTTATCATTTCTAGTCGGAAACCATCTGCTTATTATCCTTAGGGAATTGCCTGCTTATCATTCTTAAGTCTAGACACGTCTTACTGCATTTAGTGAATCGATAGTGTATAGACACAAATTCATATCTTAGCGTATCTGATAAATTCATATCCTAGCGCATCTGTAGACTTGCCTAATATATGCCGTAGGTTCCTCTATAGTCTACAAAATCTTTAGTACCATAAATATGGATATGCTATGAAGTTAGAATATCATTCTATATTCGAAAATCATTTCACCTCGAAGATTCTTTCCATTCACCAAATTGCTCTTTTGGCAATAAATTTGAGGCGCTTACCGGCGAACCTGCTCGAAACATCATTTCCTCTCTTCTTTCTAAAGTATCCCGTCACGATTATACATTTCGAATCTTACTCATCCGCTCGTTTCAATCGTCAACCATCCAGACATAATATAAGAAGTTAACGAATTACGTGCTCGAGTAATGGTTTTGGAGAATCTGGTGCGGAGGTTACAAACACCAGCAGCAGCACCAGCAGCATAATCCATATCACCATCATCAACGTCAATGGTATCCTTATCACCCTCAAACCACAACCACGTCGTAAATCTCAACGTCACAAATTACACCTCGAGTATAATCACCGTTCTACGTATCGCTCTATCCACTTTATTTTCGTTCGACATATCGTTCTACATCAATTACCTTCGTTTTACGTAACGTTCTACCTAATTTATTTTCGTTCGACATGACGATTATGTAATCTCTAATGTTTTAGAGATCATGTAATCAAGTATCAACGATAAATCAAATGAGTTTAATATCTTATTGACTCATTAAATCCATAATTACATCTGAAGAAAATATATATGCAGGTATATTTTCATAAAGATTGTAATTAAAAATTCTTTCGTACAAACTGTTAATGATAAAAATATTTTAACGGGTGGGTAGTACCCGAGGAATATTTAGAATTCACATTAATAAGTTACACTGTACATTCTTCGAATCTGATTCAACGGTTATCTATTATCTTACTTACAACCACCGATATTCGTATCCGCTCACCCCAGAATAACCATTTTCATTCAAATTTCATATTCGGATTTTGACCTATCAGAATCCAACAAGTGGCATAAAGAAGAAAACATTGGACAAAATAAAATTTGTTAGAAACAGACGAATTAACTAAATTAAAAATATTGTTAGGAATTCACGCTAATTGTTCCTAGCTAACTGTTCCCGGCTAACATTTAATTTATCGCAATTTACATTCTCGCAATTTTATTTATTGTTATTTAATTTCTGCACTTTACATGCCGTCGGGACACATGTACAACAATACGTCGGATTAATTCTGAGACAACACGTTGTATAATGGGTCATGATATATATTTATTTATTTTACGCACTTTAAATAAACGGGACACGTATACAAGGTTTCGACTTATCATATTGACCCATCTAAATGTATATTTCGGAACAACCATAGACACTCTATATGTGAAGGTGGGAGTTGGCTATACAGGGTCGGAGTTGATTCCAAAATATATATATACTTTGAGTTGTGATCGTTACTGAGACCGGTACACGGGTAACGATACGTATTAATTAATTTGAATATTATGTATTTAATTTATGAAATTATTGGACCATTGGACAATCGGACTATTAGACTGCTAACTTTGGACAAGTAAAATGAATTAAAATATTGATTATAACATATGAAACTAAACTAATCTTCAAGTTTGCCACTTGATTCTATCTTAAACCTCATTCGTATCTTGACGATTACAATTCGCATTCACAACTTTTCATGATTTTTGAAAACACCTCGATCGGAAAGATGAACCAACCGCACTTCATCTACGGAAAAAAAGAATTCATGCACCTGAAAAACTTTCGAATCCAAATTCATAGTTTAACACATATCGTGTTGAATCCTCTGCCATCTATTAGCAAAAACAACCCTACAATTTCTTTTCAGGAAGCTAATTTTGTCACAGCTCCACTTCGACTTCTCAGTGAGACTACTCCTATTATAATCTCGATATTTATACCTTGTCCTTTCGCCGTCGTTACCGGAGAACCTTTTATATCCCACGACATCATCAGCAAATATACCAGCAGCTCATTATCTCTTCGGCGGAATCCGCAGTTAGTATTTTGAAAATCTCGTAGCACTTCTCCAGTTATACCTACAACGTTTATCCTAAGAAATTCATACTCTGAATGTGAAGTTTCTGAAAAACACCCTGAACTATGAAGTAGTTCTTAAAATGCTGATGAAGCAGCAAAAACTGTAAACGAATTTAGTAGTCAAAATTTGACGATAAAGTATAATGTGTTGGTGAAGCTCAGAAAAAGAGGAGATTTGGAACTGGAAAACGGATTGAGCAAAGTATGAAGGAAGGTGTGGATAAATCACAAGAACTGAATCTGCTTTCAAAGAATCCCAACGATTCAGTACCTGCTGAAACCGTTAGTAAGAACCCTACTCGATATTCTAAACCTTTTCGGATGATATCCTTCATCATCATCATCTTATCTTAGATATTATAAGATATCTTCATATCTTCCGTTATACATATTCTCCATATTTCCGGAGATATTTTCACAACTATTCCTATCTGCGATCATATATCTCTCCGTAACATCTACGTTACAACATAAAAGAAACTGTGTTAGTTTCTAAATTCTGAAACCTCCGAGTTTAAAATATGAGTGTTTTGAAGTAGTGTTGGGAACTGATGCATGAATTAGTATAATATAATGAAACTTGATCAACTTCATTATATTACAGTAAGTCATGTTGAGTTTCTAATGGAATGTGATGATTCACAGTACCATCATCATGTGCCATGTTACACGGCTCTTACATTCTATTCAATCTCCAAATCTATTAGGAACATATCGTCTTGATAGTTCTATCTTTTCCAGGTTATTCTGGTAATTTAACAAATCAAAATCGTGCCAATACCCTTTCTTTCTTAGAACATTAGTTATGTTCATTCCAAATCTCATACCTACGAATTCCGGACCATTGCTCGCTTGACTCAAGAACGGGAAGAAGAAACGAAGGGACAAAGCCCCAAAATAGAAATTGGGGTATAAATCGTAGCAAAAAGGAGAGAGTATTAATTATGGATGACAATGATTATAGAAAACAGAAACAAGAGCATCAAAGTATAAGGGAAGATATCAAACTCAACTACTACCCAGGATTTACAAACCATGTATATCAATGCCGATAGCAATATAGAGACATGGGAGAATTAGAAGCACTATCAACGCAAGAGTATAGTAGAAGTAAATAGACTCTTCTGGTGGTAAATGAAAAAAAAAAAAGATGACAAACGTAAAAATTAAGAGTATATCAAGGATTAGAATGGGATGAAGCATATTAGCAAATGTCTTAAGGTGGGAATTTAGGAGAAAGAGTAGAGGATATGGATGTGGAAATAAGAAAACAAAGGGAGTAGTTTTATAGTGAAATATCCGACAAAGAAATCGAAACAAATTACAGTATTAAATCAAAGGAGATCCTGTTTTCTAAATCGCTGAAGAACCAAATCTTATTACGTAAGATTTTCTTTAATTCCATAAATTTCGGAAATCAATTCTAAACACGTCATTGGTTAAAACAAGTATATTTTTACTCATCTCACTCTTTTGTGATAGCTTCACTTGTGCGCCTCATATAATCGCATCGTTTTATCTAAATCTCTCAATAATGATAAAACTTCATTAATACCTCATATTTGTCATGAAAACATTCCTATTGTTATTTATGACAACCTCTATCAAATTTCGAGGACGAAATTTCTTTAACGGGTGGGTACTGTAACGACCCGGAAATTTCCGACCAAATTTAAACCTTAAACTCTATATGTTTCCGACACGATAAGCAAAAATCTGTAATGTTGAGTCTAGAAAGTTTGAAATCAATATTCATGTCATCAACTACCCTTCGACTATGCCCGACGTTTCACGAACCTTTTTGATCAAGTTTCAAACAGTTAATGAGTGACATAATTAAATATATTTTATCTAAAAATTTGGGATTTTTTTTAGGAACACTTTTATATATTAACTGTTCAGCAATAGACACGATTTTTTATCCGAAAGAAACTGTCGGTATACAAGACAATATAGGGGCTGCTAGAATTATCCTCCACATGTTTTTGTATCTAATTACTTATTATTAAAAATTAAAGTTAATGTGATTGGTTGTTTCACTTTCTTCATTCCATGAATCATTCATATGTATTATTTATATCCCACACGATTTCTAAACAACTCATATCATCTTCTTCATAAACCCAACAACTCTAACCACCCATCTCTTCCTTCTTCCTACCTTCACTCGAGCCACAAGCAAATCACCACCTTTCGACATCCGCCACCACCACTATGAACCACAATCATTTGTGTTCTAATTTAACCGCCACGATCATCACAAAACCACCATCTTCGTTTACTCACCACCATCACCGAGGCTTTACAGCCGTTAACCACTACAAGCCACCTCCACTTCCATCAAACCACCATCACCTCCCTACCTATATGAAAACCGAACAACTATTTATTTCGTTTCTTTTCTATCGTGAAAACCACCACCATCACAACTATCTCGCCTCTCATCACCTCCATCACCGAGACCCATTCAATAACACACCCTTGTGTCGATCACCCTATATCCTCACACCCATATATTGTTACAAGCACTATCGTCAACCGGCCCTTGTTTTCATAAAGATCAAACCATAACAAACAATCACTCGTCAACAAACCACCATGTGATCACCACTTCAACCTCACAACCGTAACCCTTACTTCTCTCTCTCTATCGGCCATCTTCTTCTCTCTCTAAGAACCTTTGAATCGTGATCACCACAAACCCACTCGCTACCATCACAACCTCTCTATCTCCATCTTCTTCTCCTTCTACAACCCGTTACCACCACCATTCATAAAAACCGACACCTCCTGCGCCATCATCATATATTTTACTGATACCTGCTACTGATATAACGATATTGTAAGGTTTTGTTAACAGAGAGCTTCACAAAATAATTTTAATTATACTACCTATTGCTTTTGCTTTCTGTTGTGCGATGATGAGGACTAGGATAATCAAATGATGATTGAGGACTGATTGCACGTTTTTTTTTTTTTTATCATTGTGGCCGACAACTTTTAATAGGATAACACACTCGTACTCCTTTTTGATGAAAGAAACGTTTGATACAGAAAAATCAACTTGGGCCGATTAGGTTCTAGTTGGATTGATATTAAGGAATAAATTGTTGGGCCGTAAATACTTGGGCCAGCTAATTTATTTTGAGCCTACTAGTGTGATGACTTCTTGGTCTTGAACGATACCAGAAACCTGATGTAGGGGGTCGACTACTACCATCATATTTTCGTATCGTTCGCTTCTGTTGACAATGGTATTGATAATTAAGAAGATAGGTTATTACTAATGTTGATATTGATTATGTTAATGGATGTGATGCGAAGTAGAACAAGGAATCCTGATTGATTGATGATGATAATAATTGTGATATTAAGAATGATGATGATAATTAAGATAATAATTAGATTATAATTAGATAACGATAAAATATGATGCATGATGAAGATCGCGAGTAGAGATGATGATAGATGGTAATTCACGATAATGATAATGGAGATTAGATGATGATTAGGTTATGATAATGGGGATGATACGATGAGGGATTAGGAGGTGGCCGTTTACTGTTACGCTGGGTGTTGTCTCAGCTGCTTGTGTCGAGCCATACCACAAACACCACGGACTAATTAAATAGTATTGGACTAGATTAATATTCTTAGGCCTGATGGATTTAAATGATATTGTAAGTGGGCTGTCATGATCCTCCTTGTTGGGCCAAAGAGATGAAAGAAGAAAAGGGGATAACAGTTTACAGGTTATAAAATATGGGGAGAGGTTTAATCAGAAATACAGCAGATAGAGAAACGGTTTAGGGCGTTAGCGGGCAAGCGAGGGGTCACGGGTTCGAGTCCCGGCTGGGACACTTTAATTCCTTTTTAGCATTTTAAGGTAGTTTTTGATAAAACTATTATTATTATTATTATTATTATTATTATTATTATTATTATTATTATTATTATTATTATTATTATTATTATTAAAAGAACTATTAAAAGTATTAATAGAATTATTATCATTAGTAAAATTATCAAAGGTATCATTTTTTTTTAAAATCATTAATTTTAGAATTATTATTATTATTATACATTATTATTTAAAATTAACATTTTTTTAACTTAAAAGTTATCATTATATTACTAAAATTAAAAAATATTATTTTAATTATATTATCATCATCATTTTTATTAAAATATCATTACAACTAAGGTTTAACATTTTTATTAAAGTTATCAATATTACTAAAATTATCATTTAAGATTATTATTATTAACATTATTATTATTTTTATATTAACAATTACAAATTAAATATAAGATATATAATTTAAAATATAATATATAAATTTGTTCAATTACAATTATGTATATTAATATATATAAATGATATAGGTTCGTGAATCCGAGGCCAACCCTATACTTGATCAATGATGATATATGTATTTTTACTACAAAATACAGTATGGTGAGTATATAGTCCCCTTTTAAACTCTAAATATTTTGGGCTGAGAATACATGCGCTGTTTTTATAAATGATTTACGATATGGACACAAGTGATCAAAAATAAATCTACGTTGAGTTGTACCATGGCATATTTCTTTATACTTGGTAGCTAATATTTACGTGAGGAGCGTAAACGCGAATCCTGTTGATAGATCTATTGGGCCTGACAACCCCAACCGGGCTGGACGACCAGTTTTTAACGGTTGCACAGTACTTCGTTTCGTTACTACACTTGGTACGGTGTAGGGTTTATTTAAGAATATGCTGCTGTGATTTAAATGTTAAGTATGGTTACCAAGTGCTCAACGACTTTTCATACACGAGGAGTGTATTATGTATAAACATGAAATCTTGTGGTCCATAGTTATAACGCTGCTAGCATCAAACCTATATATCTCACCAACTTTATGTTGATGTTTTAAAGCATGTTTATTCTCAGGTACGAATTAAGTCTTCCGCCGTGCATTTGCTCATATTAAGGACCTTACTTGGAGTCGATCATCGCAATGGAACCAGAAGTTGAAGACTTCGTCCGGATGGATAAGGACGGGTCTTTACAATTAACAACATTTAACAAGATCGTTAACCTAAAGGTTTCAAAACAACATTTACATGTAACGACTAACGATGACTTAACAACTCAGTTAAAATGTATATACATGTAGTGTTTTAATATGTATTCATACACTTTTGAAAGACTTCAAGACACTTATCAAAATACTTCTACTTAACAAAAATACTTACAATTACATCCTCGTTCAGTTTCATCAACAATTCTACTCGTATGCACCCGTATTCGTACTCGTACAATACACAGCTTCTAAATGTATGCACTATTGGTATATACACTCCAATGATCAGCTCTTATCAGCCCATTTGAGTCACCTAACACAGTGGGAACCATCATTTGGTACCTAGAATGAAATATCTCATAAAATTACAAAAATATTAGTAATCATTAATGACTTATTTACATGAAAACAAAATTTCATATCCTTTATATCTAATCCATATACCAACGAGCAAAAACACCTACAAACACTTTCATTCTTCAATTTTCTTCATCTAATTAATCTCTCTCAAGTTCTATCTTCAAGTTCTAAGTGTTCTTCATAAATTCTACAAGTTCTAGTTTCATAAAATCAAGAATACTTCCAAGTTTACTAGCTCACTTCCAATCTTATAAAGTGATCATCCAACCTCAAAAAATCCATGTTGTTTACAATAAGATATCATTCTAAATCAAGGTAATACTTATATACAAACTTTGATTCAATTCCTATAACTATAACTATCTTAATTCCAGTGATAATCTTACTTGAACTTGTTTTCGTGTCATGATTCAACTTCAAGAACTTTCAAGCCATCCAAGATCCTTTGAAGCTAGATCATTTCTTGTCACTTCCAGTAGGTTTACCTACTAAACTTTAGGTAGTAATGATGTTCATAACATCATTCGATTCACACATATAAAACTATCTTATTCGAAGATTTGAACATGTAATCACTAGAACATAGTTTAGTTAATTCTAAACTTGTTCACAAATTAAAGTTAATCCTTCTAACTTGACTTTTAAAATCAACTAGACACATGTTCTATATCTATATGATATGCTAACTTAATGATTTAAAACCGGAAAACACGAAAAACATCGTAAAACCGGATATACGCCGTAGTAGTAACACCGCGGGCTATTTTTGGTTAGTTAATTAAAAACTATGATAAACTTTGATTTAAAAGTTGTTCTTCTGGTAAAATAATTTTTCTTATGAACATGAAACTATATCCAAAAATCATGGTTAAACTCAAAGTGGAAGTATGTTTTCAAAATGGTCATCTAGACGTCGTTCTTTCGACTGAATTGACTACCTTTACAAAAATGACTTGTAACCAGTATTTCCAACTATAAACTTATATTTTTTATATTTAGATTCATAAACTTAAGTTCAATATGAAACCATAGCAACTTGAAACACTCAAAACGGATTTAAAACGAAGAAGTTATGGGTAAAACAAGATTAGATATTTTTGCTTGTTGTAGCTACGTGAAATTTGGTAACAAATTTATATTAATCATATCCTAGATAACTTATATTGTATTATCCATGTATTCTAATATATTATGTAATCTTGGGATACCATAGACACGTATGCAAATGTTTTGACATATCATATCGACCCATCTATATATATTATTTGGAACAACCATAGACACTCTATATGCAGTAATGTTGGAGTTAGTTATACAGGGTTGAGGTTGATTCCAAATATATATATACTTTGAGTTGTGATCTAGCCTGAGACGTGTATACACTGGGTCGTGGATTGATTCAAGATAATATATATCAATTTATTTCTGTACATCTAACTATGGATAACTAGTTGTAGGTTACTAACGAGGACAGCTGACTTAATAAACTTAAAACATCAAAATGTATTAAAAGTGTTGTAAATATATTTTGAACATACTTTGATATATATGTACATATTTGTTATAGTTTCGTGAATCGACCAGTGGCCAAGTCTTACTTCCCGACGAAGTAAAAATCTGTGAAAGTGAGTTATAGTCTCACTTTTAAAATCTAATATTTTGGGATGAGAATACATGCAGTTTTATAAATTTTTTACGAAATAGACACAAGTAATTGAAACTACATTATATGGGTGAATGATCGAAGCCGAATATTCCCCTTTTGCTTGGTAACCTAAGAATTAGTAAACCGATCTACTAATTGACGTGAATCCTAAAGATAGATCTATTTGGCCTAACGAACCCCATCCAAAGTACCGGATGCTTTAGTACTTCGAATTCATTTTTATCATGTCCGAATGATTTCCTGGAATGATAGGGGATATTCTTATATGCATCTTGTTAATGTCATAACCTAAGAATTAGTAAACCAATCTACTAATTGACGTGAATCCTAAAGATAGATCTATTGGGCCTAACGAACCCCATCCAAAGTACCGGATGCTTTAGTACTTCGAATTCTTTTTTATCATGTCCGAATGATTTCCTGGAATGATAGGGGATATTCTTATATGCATCTTGTTAATGTCGGTTACCAGGTGTTCACCATATGAATGAATATTATCTCTATGTATGGGATGTATATTAAAATATGAAATCTTGTGGTCTATTATTATTATGATTTGATAATATATATATATATATATATATATATAGGTTAAACCTATAACTCACCAACATTTTTGTTGACGTTTTAAGCATGTTTATTCTCAAGTGATTATTAAGAGCTTTCGCTGTTGCATACTAAAATAAGGACAAGATTTGGAGTCCATGCTTGTATGATATTATGTAAAAACTGCATTCAAGAAACTTATTTTTTATGTAATATATTCTTATTGTAAACCATTATGTAATGGTCGTGTGTAAACGGTATATTTTAGATTATCATTACTTGATAATCTACGTAATGCTTTTTAAATCTTTATCGATAAAATAAAGGTTATGGTTGTTTTAAAAATGAATGCAGTCTTTAAAAAACGTCTCATATAGAGGTCAAAACCTCGCGATGAAATCAATTAATATGGAATGTTTCTAATCAATATGAACGGGACATTTCAATATCAATCGAAACATCAAACGAGTATTACAATCATTTAATATTTATTTTAATATACTTTATTTATATAGAGAGATATATTTTAAATAATAATTATTATAATATTCTATTTTTATTTTATTAATTTTTAATAACAACAACATATAATACTTCAAATTATATTTCAAATTATTATTTATATATACATACACACATATCTATTTATACTTAATTGTTCGTGAATCGTCGAGAGCAGTCGAATGTCAATTGAATATATGAACATCGTTTCAAAATTTTCTAGACTCAACATTACATACTTTACTTATCGTATCGAAATCATATAAAGATTAAGTTTAAATTTAGTCGGAAATTCCTGGGTCGTCACAAAAACTTCCTCTTCAGTATCGGAATCTGATTTAGGAGAGTTTGGTGGAACAATCGGATGTGACTCTAACAGTAGTTGAGTGGATGCTGAAGCCACTGTCGAGCCCTTTAAAATTCTTGTAGCTTTTCGATTAGCTTTTGCAGATTTCTAGATTTCCGGGTCTAAAGGCTTAAGATTTTGATCTCCCAAACTCTGAGTTTGCATACACTAACCTGCACTTCAACAGAACAAGAATACCGAGCGTAAAACTGACAAAACAAAATAAAAGAAAACAATATTTTTTTTGGGTTATTTTTTTTATTGGTTTTATAATTTTTATGGTTTTTCTCACTTAACACGAAAGCAATAAAATAAGAGCTTGCAATCAAGCGCACACTTCCCCGGCAGCGGAGCCAAAATTTGATCGGTGTCGAAGGGTCGGTCAAAAATAGCCTAATTACTCTACTTTAGATAGGGTAAGCAATATTCGTTCCACGGGAAGCTATGGATAACTAGCAGCAATTTCAGGATTTGTTTGTTTGTGATTAACTAAAATTAACTAAAGTAAAGACTAGATTAACAATTACTAAGCAAGTGTAAACTTTGAGTATTTAAGAGCATAAACAATGAGCTAATCAAAAAGGTTGTAATCAATTGGATGGAAGTCTTTATTCCTTGACAATCCTAATTATGCATGTATTAGTTCAACAAATCCTTATGCTATCAAATTATCAACTAAATCTCATAGACAAGACTTCTTTAGTTTTCTAATTTATGATTATCTTGGGCACAAGCAATGCTACCTACACATGTTGTCTTTATCCCTATACAAAATTGTAACTAGGTTGGATTAAGCACAAGATGTTAAATATCAATCACTTGTCTTGCAACAATCAATAACTTTCAAACTTGCATTAAATGATAATTCAAAAGATTCAATGAAATTATAAACCAAAAGACATAAGGATTACAAATTCAAGAATCACATAAGTAAATGAAGAACTAAACATACAATAATTGTTCATGCAAGGAATAAAGTAAAAGAAACTAGCCAAGCATGTTGGTGATGATGATCATGGTTGCTTCTTGAAGTTGCATGATGAACACTCCTTGAAATCTAGTTTGAATCTTGATTTGATGATGATTGATGATGTGTTTTTGTGTGTTTGATGCTCTAAAAACTGATGAAAAAAAGATATAAATTCATAGCCTAGGGTTTTCATTATATAGGGGTGAAGTAGGGTAACCCCCAAGCATTAAATCCCTCAAATTCGGCTTCAAATTTTATCCAAAAATAGCTCCAGCCGCAAATTATGCTCACCTGGCGTAAATTACGCCCGGGCGCCAAATCCAGGCGCCTAATTATGCCCATATTCCACCTGAGACAATTTGTGACCCAGGCCAGGCACCTACATGCACCCACCAGCCACCTCCTTGCGGCTGGGTTCCAATTTTCGCATTTTTTCCTTGTTTTAACCCCCGTTTTTGCATTTTCGTCCCAAATCATTACTCGTTATAAAAACCTCATGAAATAGCTTTTTAAGCCTCAAACGTACACATAAAATTCACCTCTTAACATCAATCATGATCAGCGTATAAGACCCGATCACCCTTAAGTTTATGTTGAGTTATTATATGCTTTTATTTTAATTTAACATTTATTATTATTTGATGATGTGGTTAGGACCAGTTTGTGACAAGGGTCACAGAACAGGTTTGTTTATTTAATTTGGACTTTGTTTGGGTTGCCAAATAATGTATAAAAGATATCGGATAACTGTTAAATACCCTTGTGTTATGGGGTATGGGTTATAACCCACATATATATGCAAGTATCTTGATGTTTCTTGCATTTTCTTCCCCAAATAACACACATACACCATACCTTGCTCTCCTCACCATCTAACCCTAGATTTGATTCTTAAGTATTTTGGATTAATCGACGCTAGCAAATTATTCTCTGTGATTTCGTGATCATTTTAAGGTAAGCTTCTCATAGATTCATGTAGTGATTCTTGCTCAAATTGGGTTTTTGTGTTCATATGGGTTTTTGATGAAATTAAGCTTGATTTTTGATCAAAAGTGTTTGATATGTTCAATTGATGTTAGAAATATGTTTTATATAGTTTATATGATGTTTTGGAAGTGTTTTTAGTGTTAGATCTTGAAAAATCGAGTTTTTGGGCCAAAATGGCAAAATCAGCGAGCTGGAATGTTCTAACAGCTCCCACACTTTTTACAGGTCACTCGTTTGAGTGACTACGCGTTTGAGGCTCAACCACGTGGTTGAGGACTCACTCGCACGAGTGAGGTCTCGTCCGCGTGAGTGAGCACTGGTCAGTTTTTGGTAAAATTGAAAAGGCTGTAACTTTCAAACCGTAACTCCGTTTTCGATGAATAAACTATCGTTAGACTCATCTTGAAGTTTACTTTACAATGATAAGGTTTTAAAAAGTTAAATCAAACTTTATTTTGGTCAGAAGAACGCATTTTATTGTGTATGTGTTTTTTTGTACTCGTTAAGTGTTGATATTGATTGAGTTTATGATGTAGGCTTATCATTTAGTGAATATATGATGGTATGTGTTAATTTACTGTATGTATTGATGTTTTATGTTGTGAATTTTGAGTTGAAACCCATATAAACAGCTGCTGCTACTATTCTTCATCACTCGCACGAGTGAGCCTTCACTCGTACTGTTAGGGTGATCAACCGTGTTATGAACTGTGCAAGTGAGTGGTTGTGGAGAACTATTATTTTGGGTAAGATGATACGTACGATTGGGATGTGACTCGTACGAGTCACTAGTCACTCGTGTGGTGAACCGTACGGATCATTTAATTCTTTAATGGGTGTTCAGTCATAGACCAAACGTACAAGTAAGTTGTCAAACGCACGGTTGAGTGTTCTCAAATGTGCGGGTGAGAGTGTTACTTGTACGGTTGGTGGACCAGTCGTCAAGTGCTTAAGTGTTGGTATTTGATAATATGACCTAGTTTATAGTATAAATTGATAATATTGTCGTATTGTTAGCAATTGGGATACAATTTACTAATTTGTAAGTATTATTCTCAGGTGATACAGATGAGGAGAAGACTCAGCGACATTAGACTACTGAGTTCAGCTGGTAATCAGTGAGTGGGACTAACTGGAGAACATAGTATAGAGTAGCATGTTATATTAAGATTGTCATGCTTGTTAGCTATACTTACTGATACAATTAGTTAGTACGTTGTGATGACTGCATGTTGGTTGATGCTTGTCTGCTAGAGCCCAGTGTGTCCCTATTGTGTGGTGGCCTCGGTAGGAGAGATCAACCTGCGGTGGCCAAGACAATCGTGGTGTATATATATGTGAATGACTCATCCGTCGCGTGTGGATTATATATATACAACACGGTGGTGGAGGAACTTCTGGTAAGCCCCAGTCCGATCAGTTGGTGGTTAATGGTTTGGCCGAGCTGCCAGAGTCTCTATAGATGGCACTTGGGTGATGTTTATGAAATTCCCCGTCCTAATCCATCTGGACGAATACATTACATTTGGTTACATCGCGAGGTACTTGACCTTTATATGATACATTTTACAAACATTGCATTCGTTTTTAAAAGAAAAACTTTCATTTCATCGAAAGTTGACGGCATGCATACCATTTCATAATACATCCAACTATAATTAACTTAATAATAATCTTGATGAACTCGGCGACTCGAATGCAACGTCTTTTGAAATATGTCATGAATGACTCCAAGTAATATCTCTAATATGAGCAAATGCACAGCGGAAGATTTCTTTCATACCTGAGAATAAACATGCTTAAAAATGACAACCAAAAGGTTGGTGAGTTCATTAGTTTATTGTAAACAATCATTTCCATTATTTTAATAGACCACAAAATTTTCATTTCCATTTCTCATAAATATACGTCCCATACATAGAGACAAAAATCATTAATATGGATTGAACACCCGGTAATCGACCTTAACAAGATGCATATAAAATATTCCCATTATTCGGGGACAACTTCGGACATGATAAATTCGCCATCATTCCGGGACAACTTCGGACATGATAAATTCGTCATTATTCCGGGACAACTTCGGACATGATAAATTCACCATCATTTCGGGACAACTTCGGACATGATAAATTCGCCATCATTCCGGGACAACTTCAGACATGATAATAAGGGCATATTCGATTTCGATAATTCAACCATAGAATGTAGTTTCGATTACTTGTATCTATTTCGTAAAACAGTTATAAAAGTGGCGCATGTATTCTCAGTCCCAAAAATATATATTGCAAAAGCATTTAAAAAGGAAGCAAATGAAACTCACTATCCAATATTTTGTAGTAAAAATATTCATACGACGAAACTGAACAATGCAGGGTTGGCATCGGATTCACGAACCTATATCATTTGTATATATATTAAAAGATATAATCTTAACTGAACAAATTTATTTATTATATCTTTAATTTATATATTATGTATGTTTAATTTGTGTATATATCCATAATGGTTAATATTTTTATAGTTATATTAATATATCCTTATTTATATACATAATTGTTTAATGTTATATTTAAAAATCGATATTTTGTTATTTGTAAGTATTTATATAAATAGTATTAGTAGGTTTGATGTATATAGTTATGTGAAATTTTAATATAATTATAGTATATTTAATAAGTATATTTTTATGTACAAAATATTTATCTGCTTAAAAAAATAGTTTTTGATATTAATAATGATAATATTAATAATCATATTACTTAATAATAATACTTATTTTGATAATGATATTAGTAATAACAATAATAATAATAATAATTATAATTGTAATTAGGGTTATGATAACAATAATAATAATTGGTAACTACTACTTATATTAGCAATAATAATAGTAATAACTAATATTCATAATACTTATTAATAATACTAATACTAATAATAATTCTAATACTTAATGATAATAATAACAAAAATGATAAGTGTGATAATAACAACAATAATAATAATAATAATCATAATAATAATAATAATAATAATAATAATAATAATAATAATAATAATAATAATAATAATCATAATAATCATAATAATAATAGTAATAATACTTAAATGATAAAATTAACAATAATAACTATATTAATAATACTTATAAGACTAATAATAATAATAATAATAATAGCAATGGTAATATTACTTATTAATAACTAAAATAATAATAATAGTACTCATACTATAAATTTTAATATAATACTAACAACAATTAATAATCACAATAATAATAATAATAATAATAATAATAATAATAATAATAATAATAATAATAATAATAATAATAATAATAATAATAATAATAATAATAATAATAATAATAATAATAATAATAATAATAATAATAAGTGTGTTACCCTTAAATGAGCTTTTCTATAAAAAATTCGCCATGAACCGGGCTCGAACCCGAGACCTCTTGTTTATCACACAAACACCCCAACCATCGAACCATGCTTGCTTTCCTTGTATTATACTAGACTGATTATAATATAAACTGTATTAAATTTATTTTCATTCCTTCTTCTTCGTTAAAATAATTAATTGATCAACACAGATTCAAATCATCACACAATAATTTTTGATATTTCAAAGTAATACTAATTGATAAAAATCAAATGTTTATATTAATTGAAAACAACAACAAAAAATAACAAAATTCAAAAGAGTCTGCTGCATCAGTTCGTGGTTGAAAAAAAATATGATTTTTGAGTTTGAGAACGTTTTAGCCAAAACTTGCAACACCAAATAGGTTTCAAATCACACCTAGAAACTCTCTCAAACATCAATTTCAACAGAAACGATCTTTAAAACATTAATTTGATCGAAGAACAGAGAGTTGACTTTTTGAAACCAAAACTTTGACTCATGAATTAAAACTCGATATAATGAATTGGGATATGAGATTTTGCAGAAAGTTCGTTTATAGGATTCCTAACAAAAATATATTTTTAGAATTCATAAATTCGTTTGAATTCAAGGTTTTTAGAAAATTTTGGCACGTACAGAGTATATGGTGGTGTTTTTATTTTTCTGTTAAATTTAACATCTAAAAGCTGTTAAATGTGATTTGTAATTGGTATGGGAGGTGAATACTCAAATGACTTTGTCAACAAACATAAGAAATCAATTGTTTTATAGCAAAAATGGAATCGACAAAGAGAATCGTTCGTACGAGAAATAAATTAAAAAAATTAAAAGTTGAAGTCGACTTCAAACAGATTTTTGGTGTGTATTGCAATGGAATCAACAACTTTAATCAGATTGAAAAAGTCAGATAGGGATTTGTAACCAATCTTGGAGTCATCTGCGTTTGCTTTTTATCTAATAAATATTAATAATAATATCACTAATAATAATAATTATAATAATAAATAATTATAATGATATTAATTATAAAATTAATAATAATAATAATATTTTTAATGATAATGATAATAAATTGTATTTATTTTGATGATAATTATAAAAATAATGATTTTTAATGATAATGGTAATAATAATAATAATAATAATAATAATAATAATAATAATAATAATAATAATAATAATAATAATAATAATAATAATAATAATAATAATAATAATAATAATAATAATAATAATAATAATAATAATAATAATAATAATAATAATAATAATAATAATAATAATAGAAATAATAAATGATCAAAATAATTAATAAAAATAATACACATAATAATACTAGAAGTAACATCAAAATAATATTAATAATATTAAGAATAATGTTTAAAGTAATGAAAATGACAATTTTTAGTAATCATAATAGTAACCAAAATTATAAATTTTACTACTATATATAATAATACTAATATCGATAACAATAATATTAGTAATTAAATGTATCTAATTATATATATATATATATATATATATATATATATATATATATATATATATATATATATATATATATATATATATATATATATATAATAATGAAAGTAATAACATTAATATAATAACTTATACTTTAACTTGTAGTTTAATACATTACTATTACATATTACTAATAATTTAATACTTAATACTTTTATGATATATATAATATTTATATCTTTTATATATATTTAAATATATATATCGTAATAATTATTTATAAAAAACATATATATTAATATAAATAACGTTAGTATGGATATTAATGTTGAAAGTATTGACAATATTATAATAACAATTATATCTAAACTTGTAATTATATTTTAATATATTACCATTTATTAATTATATCATATTTACTAAATATGTAATATATTGAATCTTTAATTTATATATTACAATATATATATATATATATATATATATATATATATATATATATATATATATATATATATATAATATTACTTATGTATAGAATTCATATATATGTATATCTTCAGTTTAATAACAACTTAATTATTCTGTATATTATTTTACACATTAAATTTCTAATAATTCAATTACATTTTATTTTTATTTTTTTCCACTACTTACATTTATATTTATATTTATATTTATTTACAAAGAATTGTTTCGTGAATCATCGGGACTGGTCGAATGGTAAATGAACAGTTCAAAATTTTAAGACTCGGTTTAATAGACTTTGCTTATCGTGTTTAAACAATATAAAGATCAAGTTTAAATTTGGTCGGAAATTTTCGGGTCGTCACAGTACCTACCCATTAAAGAAATTTAGTCCCGAAATTTGAGTGAGGTGGTCATGGCTAACAATAAAAATGTTTTCATGACGGATATAACTAGAGTTTTATCATCATTGAGTAATATGGATAAAACAATTCGATTATTCGAAGAGTACGAATGAAGCTATCACAAAAGAGTGAAATGAGAGAAATCATGTTTCGTCATATCTTTTGACGCATATAGGGTTGATTTTCGGAGTTTAAGGGATTTAGAGGAAATCTTGGAAATTTAAAATATTTGATTCTTCAACGAATAAGGAAATTAAGATCTCTATAATTAAATACGGTAATCTGTCTCGATTACTCTGTCTGATATTTCCTTTATAAATTAAACTCTTCCATTCCATTAATCTCATCATTCCTATACTTTCTTTCTTAGTTCATACATCTAAAAGATTGTGAAAATGCTTAATCCCATTCTAATCCTTGATATTTTTCTAATTATCACTTCTGTCATCCTTCTTTTCAATCTTCTACAGAAAAATCTGTTACTTCTACTATTACCTTGGGGTGATACTATTCTTAATTATACCGTGTCTTTATATTGCTATTCGTATTAATATCCACAGTTTGTAACCTCCGTGTTGTTATTGGGCTTTATATTTTCTCTTGTATTTTGGAGTTATTTGCCTTTTTATTATCTTCTCAATCTCTAGTAAAGCAAGTAACGGTCCAGAATTCGTAAGTATGAAGTTCGGAATGAATAGAGTTAATGTTCTAAAGGTGAGATTGTAATAGCACGATCTTGACTGATTAAATTTCCAGAATTCAAGAGAAAAGATATAACTATCAAGAAATTATGTTATTGATATGTTTATATACTAGATAGAATGTAAGAGTCGTGTAACATGGAACATGATGACGTTATAATCTGTGAATCATCACGTTCCATTAGAAACTCAGCATGACTTACTGTAATATAATCACGTTGATCAAGTGTCATTATATTATACTAACTCATGCTTCAATTCCCAACACTACTTCAAAAACATTCATATTTTCAATTCGAATTTTTCAGAATTTAGAAACTAAAACAGTTTCCTTTCTGATGTAATACAGATATCGCGAAAAGATAAATGATTTCAGATAAGAATAGTTATGAAAATATCTTCAGAAATATCGAGGATATTTATAATGAAAGATACTATTATATCTTAAAATTTCTAATATCGAAGGATGATGAAGATTTGTCCGTAAAAGTGTAGTGTCAGGAGCAAAGTATTCGTTAATAACTTCAACAGATACTGAATCATTTGGTTTCTTTGAAGGCAGGTTTATTCTTTGTAATTTGTCCACAGTCTCCTTCATGGTTTGCTCAATCCGTTTCCTAATTCTAACATTTCTGAGCTTTTCCAACGTATCCTTCTTTATCATCGAACTTTTGTCTGTTAAAGTCATCTATAGTTTTTGCTGCTTTATCAGTTCTTTTAGTACTCAGAAAATTGATTCGCAGACTGGGTGCTTTTCAGAAATTCAGAATTGAAGATCATAATTCTAAGAGATAAATGTTATATGTATACATATAACTGTTGATGTAGACATGCTGCGAGATTTTAAAATACTGATTGCTAATTCCCGGTAATTGATGTGGTAATTCTCGTTATAAGATGTGGATGAGTATATGAATAGGTTTTAACGAACAAATATAATGGTTCTTTGGAGAGACTTAAGGAAATGAGTAATGCAGTTGCTGGTAAGTTTACTGCTAATGTGGTAGGATATAAACTGTTCTTCGGTAACGATGACGGAAGGGAAAACGTATATATCAAAGTTATAATAAGACTTATTCGAATGAAAGGCCGAAATTGGTTTGCTGAAGCTATGACAAAATTGGCTACTTTAGAAAAGGGATTGCAAAGTGATTTTCGGTAATAACAACGCCAAAGGAGCTAGCACAGATACGTTTTAAACGTTTACTCAGGTTCCGAGTGTTTTCAGGTGCATAACTATATGCATAAATCTTTTCTCCCGTAGATGAAGTGTGGTTGGTTCATCCTCTCGATTGAGGTGTTTTCAAGAATTATGAAAGGTTTGAACGCAATTGTAATCGTCAAGATACAAACGAGGTTTAAGATGAAATCAAGTGGCAAATTTGAAGAATTGTTTAGTTTCATATGTTATAATCAATATTTTAATTCATTTTAATTGTCCAATATTGGCAGTCCACAGTTAGCAGTCCACAATTAGTAATTCAATAATTCATATATATTTTAATATATAATATTCGAATTAATTAATACGTATCGTGACCCATTGTATACATGTCTCAGACTCGATCATAACTCAAAGTATATATATTATTATAGAATCAACCTCAACCCTGTATAGCTAACTCGATCATTACCGCATATAGAGTGTCTATGGTTATTCCAAATAATATATATAGATGCGTCGATATGATATGTCAAAACCTTGTATACGTGTCTCGATTTATACAACGATATTTTAAGTGCGTAAAATAAATAACAGAAATTAAATGACGATAATTAAAATTGCGAGAATTAAAATTGCAATAAATAAATGTAATAAAGAATAAACAGTTAGCTAGGAACAGTTAGCTAGGATTTTGTTAGAGTGGTTTCTTAATAAAATTTCTCATAGTTAATTTGTTTGTTTCTAACAATTTTTATTTTGTCAAATGTTTTCTTCATTATGCCACTTGTTGGATTCTGGCAAGTCAAAATACAAATATGAAATTGAATGAAAATGGTTATTTTGTGGTGAACGGATTCGTATATCTTGTGGATGTAAGTAGGATAGTAATTGACTGTTGAATCAGATTTGAAGAATGTACAGTGTAACTTATTAATGTGAAATCTAAATATTCCTCGGGTATTACCTTCCCATTAAAATATTTTCAACATTAACAGTCTGTACAAAAGAATTTTTAATTACAATCTTTATGAAAATATATACATATATATTTTCTTTAGATGTAATCATGGATTTAATGAGTTAATATGATATTATCTCATTTGGTTTGCCGTTAGAACTAGAATACATAATCTCTAAAATATTAGAGTATAACACCCCTAATTTTTTTTTTAAATACAGCGGAAGACCCGGTTATTATATATATCATATAAAATCCCCTTGATTATAATATACACGTTAATATTTAAAAGTCTGGGCGTTATATTAAATATTACAATAACTTTTAATATAAAGGACACGACATCAGAGTTTCCGGCTTTGTCAAACATATCTTCCAGCATCCCATCTTCACCCCGATAACTAGCATACAACAAATCCATAACCTGCAGGGAAGATGTGGGGGATTAGCACAAAGCTAAGGTGTTGTTTATTTTTTAAGATATTTTTGTCTAAACACCTGCAAACCACGTTTGTAGAGAAGATGTGGCCTGAACGTCTGTAGAATAAACACTGAAGACTGTTTGTTTTTTTGTCTGCTAGATACAATTTAAAATTAATAAAATTTGATATTTTTATCTTAAAAAAAATTATAATAATAATATATTGGTCAGCCATTTTTTCAAGCAATAAAAACCCAACAACTCACAAATGGAAATCTAGATCTGTTTCAGCTAGTTCTAAACCATAAGAAGCACCTTCCATGGCATCATCTAAAAAAAATTACTTGCATCATCTAATCGAAATCATTTGCACTTTCAAAGTGGATTTTGGGTTTTGTGATTTTTCTCATCCCATTCTCTTCAATCTTTCATCTTTCCTTTCTCATTAAACCCAAAAAAATTCGTCGTACCTTAATTGCAAGTTTCTTTCAGCGGTAATCTGTACACTTGAAGGCTAAATCGGAGATGCAAATTAGATACCCTGTACACTTGATTTTGTTTAGGTTATTCATCAAGTAGATTAGAGTTTGATTATGTAAATTAATTATGAAAATTGATTTGTTCAGGTTGTTCATAAAAGGATAAGATCTTGATCTGTGGCATGAAATTAGTTATGAAAATATGTGTTTAGTGTTTTGGAACAATTGTACCTGTGAATTTTGTAAATTTGGAAGAGAAGGAAATAAGGTCTTATAATTTATGAAGCTGTAGTTTAAAGCTGCAAACTTAAAGACATTTAAGATCTTATTTTGTCTTATGTAATCAAAAAAACAAACCGTCTTCAACGAAAACGTCTGCCCGCCCGCAGACATAAGCTATAATAAGGTCTTCAATGAAAAAAACAAACACCACCTAAGTGAGTGCAACTAACTTCCGGCAATAGTATACAGGAACTGTCATACTAATCATGTCACAAAGGCTAACACACAAGCATCACCCAAGTGCCATCTACAGAGACTCTGGCGGCTCGGCCAAACCATTAACCACCAGCTGATCGGACTGGGGCTTACCAGAAGTTCCTCCACTACCGTGTGTATATATATAATCCACACGCGATGGACGCGTCATTCACATATATATACACCTCGATTGTCTAGGCTACCACATGAGGAACCCAACCCGCAGGTTGATCTCTCCTACCGAGGCTACCACAAAATAGGGACGCACTGGGCTCCAGCAGACAAGCATCAACTAACATGCAGTCATCACAACGTACTAACTAACACAACAGTAAGTATATCTAACAAGCATGGCAATCATAATATAACATGCTACTATATACTATAAACTCCAGTTAGTCCCACTCACCGATACCGACATCACTCGGTAGTCTAATGTCACCGAGTCTTCTCCTCGTCTGTATCACCTGAAAACAATACTCACAAGTTAGTTATAATATTATGATCAACAAAATACAAAAGGGCAGCATAACGGCTAAAAATCAACACTTAGTAAAATTTTACACTGCCAAAGACACTCGGTCGACTGTCATAGACAGCCGGCCGACTGTCTACACTCACTCGGCTGAGTGTCTAGACACTCGGTCGATGGTCTCTCACAGACACACTCGACCGATGGTCGAGTCAGTCGGTTGATTGTCAAGAGACAGTCGGCCGACTGTGTTTATCTGCAGAAGCTGAAGAACAAAGTGACGGGTTTCACCCAAAATCAACCAATTCTTGCTCTAGAGCTCGATCACGACCTCAAAACTGACCAAATCAAAGACACTAAACATGTAGAAACATAAACCCACAAGATTTGGACTCAAACAACATCAAATCTAACCATTTTGACCCAAATTACTCACTTTGTAAAAACTAACACAAAAATCTAATTTTCTCAAAGATTAAATCACGAAATGATATGATTCTTACCTCAAAAGAATCAGTGAATCACAAGGAACACAAAAATGTAAATGATTCGAGCTCTAAAACAAGGATTAGAAATTAGGGTTTGTGTAGGTGGAGAAGATGAAGAACGGGGTGTTTGGGAATAATCTGGAAGATTGGAGAAAATGGGCAGCACTAGTCAACATATTTGGGTTTAATTCCCACACTGTGCAACACATGGGTATTTATCAGTTATCTGATATCTTTCGTACATCATTTGGCCATCCAAACGAAGTCCAAATTAAATAAATAAACCTGTTCTGTGACCCTTATCACAAACTGGTTCTATCCACATAATTAAATAATAATAAATATTAAATTAAAAATAAGAACATATAATAACACCACACAACCTGAGGGCAAAATAGTAATCTAACAGCTAGGCCCGCTTCGAGGGTGTTACATAGAGATTACATAATCGCCATGAAGAACGAAGATAATTAATGTAGAACGATACGTAGAACGATGATTATACTCAAGGTACAGAATGAGATGTTGAGGCATGGATTGTTGTTGGTACTGGTGTTGTTACTGATGGTACTATTGGTGCCGGTGATGTTGTTGAAGCTGGTAAATTTTGCACCATATTCTTCAAATTGATTACTTGAGCGCGAAGTTAGTTGACTTATTCTATTATTCCGGGATGATTGTCGGTCGAAACGAGCGGATGAATAAGGTTTAGAATTTTAGATAGAATATAATCGTGGTGAGATACTCTGGAAATGAGTGTGAAAATGGTGTTTCGGTCAGGTTCGCCGGTAAGTGCTTCAGGTTCTTCGCCAAGAAGGAAAGTCGGTGGATGGAAAGGATCGCTTTCCTCTTGACTCCATTTGTTTAGTCGACTACGAACCCATCAGATGAATTGGGGATGGATGGTTGGTTGATTCATTCTGGTGACACTACTTTCGGAGCTTAGGTGAAACTCCATATCGGAATAGCAGTCGGAATCCGAGGAATTCGAACTAGTTGAAGGATTCATCTCGTACGATCAGATGAAGGATTTTCAATAAGAAATAGATTATAGGATGTAGATTAGTAACCTGTAATACATAATTTACATATGCATATATAATACTAAAATCTCATAAGTTACGGAGGAATCTACAAAAGTTGTCAGGCAAAGGTAACAATAACAGATACGCTAAGATATGAATTTATCTATACACTGTCTATGCAATAGAGGCAGTAAGACGTGTCTAGACTTTAAGGATGATAACCAAATAATGTTCGGCACTAAATGATAAGCAAAACTTTTGGCATGCAGACACGGTCGAAGTCCAGACCCACTAATGCATCTAAACAACTATCAGTTAGACACACTAATGTAAGACCTGGTTCGTTAAGACCAGCGCTCTGATACCAACTGAAATTCCCCGTCCTAATCCATCTGGACGAATACATTACATTTGGTTACATCGCGAGGTACTTGACCTCTATATGATACATCTTACAAACATTGCATTCGTTTTTAAAAGACAAACTTTCATTTCATCGAAAGTTGACGGCATGCATACCATTTCATAATACATCCAACTATAATTGACTTAATAATAATCTTGATGAACTCGATGACTCGAATGCAACATCTTTTGAAATATGTCATGAATGACTCCAAGTAATATCTCTAATATGAGCAAATGCACAGCGGAAGATTTCTTTCATACCTGAGAATAAACATGCTTAAAAGTGTCAACCAAAAGATTGGTGAGTTCATTAGTTTATTGTAAACAATCATTTCCATTATTTTAATAGACCACAAGATTTTCATTTCCATTTCTCATAAATATACGTCCCATACATAGAGACAAAAATCATTCATATGGATTGAACACCTGGTAATCGACCTTAATAAGATGCATATAAAATATTCCCATCATTCCGGGACAACTTCGGGCATGATAAATTCGCCATCATTCCGGGACAACTTCGGACGTGATAAATTTGCCATCATTCCGGGACAACTTCGGACATGATAGATTCGCCATCATTACGGGACAACTTCGGACATGATAAATTCGCCATCATTCTGGGACAACTTCGGACATGATAAAAAGGGCATATTCGATTTCGATAATTCAACCGTAGAATGTAGTTTCAATTACTTGTGTCTTTTTCATAAAACAGTTATAAAAGTAGTGCATGTATTCTTAGTCCCAAAAATATATATTGCAAAAGCATTTAAAAAATGAGCAAATGAAACTCACTATCCAATATTTTGTAGTAAAAATATTCATACGACGAAACTGAACAATGCAGGGTTGGCCTCGGATTTACGAACCTATATCATTTGTATATATATTAAAACATATAATCGTAACTGAACAAATTTATTTATTATATCTTTAATTTATATATTATGTATGTTTAATTTGTGTATATATCCATAATGGTTAATATTTTTATAGTTATATTAATATATCCATATTTATATACATAATTATTTAATGTTATATTTAAAAATTGATAGTTTGTTATTTGTAAGTATTTATATAAATAGTATTAGTAGGTTTGATGTATATAGTTATGTGAAATTTTAATATAATTATAATATATGTAATAAGTATATTTTTATGTACAAAATATTTATCTGCTAAAAAAAATAGTTTTTGATATTAATAATGTAATATTAATAATCATATTACTTAATAATAATACTTATTTTGATAATGATGTTAGTAATAACAATAATAATAATTATTATTATAATTATAATTAGGGTTATGATAACAATAATAATAATTGGTAACTACTAATTATATTAGCGATAATAATAGTAATAACTAATATTCATAATACTTATTAATAATACTAATGCTAATAATAATTCTAATACTTAATGATAATAATAACAAAAATGATAAGTGTGATAATAACAATAATAATAATAATAATAATAATAATAATAATAATAATAATAATAATAATAATAATAATAATAATAATAATAATAATAATAATAATAATAATAATAATAATAATAATAATAATAATAATAATAATAATAGTAATAATACTTAAATGATAAAATTAACAATAATAACTATATTAATAATACTTATAAGACTAATAATAATAATAATAATAATAATAGCAATGGTGATATTACTTATTAATAACTAAAATAATAATAATAGTACTCATGCTATAAATTTTAATATAATACTAACAACAATTAATAATAACAATAACACTAATAATAATAATAATAATAATAATAATAATAATAATAATAATAATAATAATAATAATAATAATAATAATAATAATAGTAATAATAATAATAATAATAATAATAATAATAATAATAATAATAATAATAATAATAATAATAATAATAATAATAATAATAATAATAATAATAATAATAATAATAATAATAATAATAATAATAATAATAATAATAATAAGTGTGTTACCCTTAAATGAGGTTTTCTAAAAAAATTCGCCATGAACGGGCTCGAACCCGAGACCTCTCATTTATCACACAAACACCCCAACCATCGAACCATGCTTGCTTTCCTTGTATTATACTAGACTGATTATATTATAAACGGTATTAAATTTATTTCCATTCCTTCTTCTTCGTTAAAACAATTAATCTATCAACACAGATTCAAATCATCACACAATAATTTTTGATACTTTAAAGTAATACTAATTAATAAAAATCAAATGTTTATATTAATTGAAAACAACAAAAAAATAACAGAATTCAAAAGAGTCTGCTGCTACAGTTCGTGATTGAAGAAAAAAAATATGATTTTTGAGTTTGAGAACGTTTTAGCCAAAACTTGCAACACCAAATAGGTTTCAAATCACGCCTAGAAACTCTCTAAAACATCAATTTCAACAGAAACGATCTTTAAAACATTAATTTGATCGAATAACAGAGAGTTGACTTTTTGAAACCCAAACTTTGACTCGTGAATTAAAACTCGATATAATGAATTGGGATATGAGATTTTGCAGAAAGTTCGTTTATAGGATTCCTAACAAAACTGTATTTTTAGAATTTACATATTCGTTTGAATTCAAGGTTTTTAGAAAATTTTGGCACGTACAGAGTATATGGTGGTGTTTTTATTTTTCTGTTAAATTTAACAGCTAAAAGTTGTTAAATGTGATTTGTAATTGGTATGGGAGGTGAATACTCAAATGAATTTGTCAACAAACATAAGAAATCAATTGTTTTATAGCAAAAATGGATTCGACAAAGAGAATCGTTTGTACGAGAAATAAATTAAAAAAATTAAAAGTTGAAGTCGACTTCAAACATATTTTTGGTTTGTATTGCAATGGAATCAACAACTTTAATCAGATTGAAAAAGTCAGATAGGGATTTGTAACCAATCTTGGAGTCATCTGCGTTTGATTTTTATCTAATAAATATTAATAATAATAAATATATTAATATTAATAATAATATCACTAATAATAATAATTATAATATTAATAAATAATTATAATGATATTAATTATAAAATTAATAATAATAATAATAATAATAATATTGTTAATGATAATGATAATAAATTGTATTTATTTTGATGATAACTATAGAAATAATGATTTTTAATGATAATGGTAATAATAATAATAATAATAATAATAATAATAATAATAATAATAATAATAATAATAATAATAATAATAATAATAATAATAATAATAGAAATAATAAATGATTAAAATAATTAATAAAAATAATACACATAATAATACTAGAAGTAACATCAAAATAATATTAAGAATATTAAGAATAATGTTTAAAGTAATGAAAATGAAAATTTTTAGTAATCATAATAGCAACCAAAATTATAAATTTTACTATTATATATAATAATACTAATATCGATAACAATAATATTAGTAATTAAATGTATCTAATTATATATATATATATATATATATATATATATATATATATATATATATATACATATTTTAATAATACTGATAATAATAATAATGAAAGTAATAACATTAATATAATAACTTATACTTTAACTTGTAGTTTAATACATTACTATTACATATTAATAATTATGTAATACTTAATACTTAAATGATATATATAATATTTATATCTTTTATTTATATTTAAATATATATATATATCGTAATAGTTATTTATAAAAATCATATATATTAATATAAATAACGTTAGTATGGATATTAATATTGAAAGTATTGACAATATTATAATAAAAATTATATCTAAACTTGTAATTATATTTTAATATATTACCATTTATTAATTATATCATATTTACTAAATATGTAATATATTGAATCTTTAATTTATATATTACATTATATATATATATATATATATATATATATATATATATATATATATAATATTACTTATGTATAGAATTCATATATATGTATATCTTCGTTTTAATAACAACAAATATTCTGTATATTATTTTACACATTAAATTTCTAATAATTCAATTACATTTTATTTTTAGTTTTTTCCACTACTTACATTTATATTTATATTTATATTTATTTACAAAGAATTGTTTCGTGAATCGTCGGGACTAGTCGAAGGGTAAATGAATAGTTCAAAATTTTAAGACTCGGTTTAACAGACTTTGCTTATCGTGTCAAAATCTTATAAAGATCAAGTTTAAGTTTGGTCGGAAATTTTCGGGTCGTCACAGTTTGTGTGTTAGATTTTGTGACATGATTAGTATGACAGTTCCTGTATGCTATTGCTTGTAGTTAGTCGTACTCACTTAGCTTCGTGCTAATTCCCCTCCATCTCCTTCCTACAGGTTGTAGCTTTGTAGATATTGCTTTTGGGAGAAGACGGGCATGCCAATGTTATGTTTGACAGTGTTTAACTCTGATGAAGTCTTTTATCATATGAATTGTGTTCTTTTGTAAACCGAATGTAATTACGTCTTTTCCGTTTAAAACATGTATTTTGTTATGATCACGTGACACTGTTAAAGTGTATTTGGTAATTAATAAATAAATGCTTCTGTCACGTATTTAAAAAAAATATATAGCGGTGTCACATCAGGTATGAAAGAAATCTTCCGTTGTGCATTTGCTCATTTTAAAGATATTACTTGAAGTCGTTCATCGCAATGGGACCAGATGTTATTGCATTCGTCCATATGGATTTGGACGGGCCTTGACATGCATCTCCAGCTTTTTCAACTTTACTGCATTCCGTGCAGCATTGGCAACAACAGCTTCTTGAGCTTCTTGCATTTTGAGGTTGTGAAGCACATGTTGAGTGTGCAGCATAAGGGAAGCAGCAGTGGATTGGCATCTCTGTTTCAATGTCATGCAGGAGAGCAATGAAGATAGATTAGCAATAGCGTTTGTCTGCACAAGAAACATATAATTCATAAACATAAGTATAATTCAATTAAGTAAGGGTAACAAATTCAATTTTCAAACAAGAGATTTACCTTTAAATAATCAACAAAGCTATCATATTTGTTGATGAGATCCTCAAGAAATGTCCTCATGCCGGCTAGCGCCATGGTAGATGGAAGAAGTGAAGAAGAAGAAGAAGAAGAAGAAGAAGAAGAAGAAGAAGAAGAAGAAGAAGAAGAAGAAGAAGAAGAAGAAGAAGAAGAAGAAGAAGAAGAAGAAGAAGAAGAAGAAGAAGAAGAAGAAGAAGATTGGGTGGTGCCTGAACACCTTGCGGAGAACGAAGGAGTGTAAGGAGTTCTCTCTACAAAATTTTCATCATCATCATCAGCATCATCATCTTCATCACCATCACCAGTAGCTTCCTCCTCATCATCATCTGAAAGAATCAATCCTAGTTAGCAAAAAACATATTAGCATAATGGCATAATGACCAATTGTGGCAACAGATAAAAGTACTACATACTCCTTTGTTTTTTGGACGGTGTAGTAGTGTCCACAGGGCGTTTTCCTTCACGCTTTGAGCACTTTGATGACTTTTTGGTCGGAGGAGGAGGCGGAGGAGTAGTATCAAGAATCTCAATCTCAGGGGAGGGTTGTTCATTACTACCACCCTCGGCCACCGTCGACTGTTCCGGACTCTTCAATTGCTGCTCAAACTCAGCAGTCTTCTCCTTCTCGACCTCAACTCCTCATTTGTTATTGGCCGTTCCTCAATAATAACACTGCCCAAAGTGTGTTGGCTGAATGTTTTATATACCTTCATCTCTTCGTCTGCATACGCAATACAAATACAAACAAAAATAGAGCATACATAGGGACATATCTCCGTCGTCCGTTCCGGACTCTTCAATTACTGCTCAAACTCAGCAGTCTTCTCCTTCTCAACCTCAACTCCTCATTTGTTATTGGCCATTCCTCAATAATAACATTGCCCAAAGTGTGTTGGCTGAATGTTTTATATACCTTCATCTCTTCGTCTGCACACGCAATACAAATACAAACAAAAATAGAGCATACATAGGGATATATATATATATATATATATATATATATATATATATATATATATATATATATATATATATGTACATATAAATATATATATATGTACATATATTTATATATATATATATATATGTACATATATATATATATATATATATATATGTACATACATATATATATATATACATATATATATATATATATATATATATATATATATATATATATATATATATATATATCATGGCAAAAACATTAAGGGTTTAGCATATTAATAAGGGAGCCTACATGGCCTGTCAACCGCAGTTTTGGCATAAACCTAGTACGCCAATTGTTACTCATGCCACAGAGGACTAGAATTGCTTCATAGTCAACAAAAGATCTCTAGGGAAACTTCAGTGACTTCCATGACTCCACTGTTGCTTTATCCCTATCTGTCAGTGTAATTGCTTTGCTGGCACCAAGTTTGATTTTGGCCCACTTGCGCACATCGGCCCATGGTTCTCGAATAATTTTTTCATCAACAAAGAAAAAGGCTTCTTTCCAGTTTTTTAAAGATGATTCTTTATCACCCACAAATGTTTTCCCTGGTTTGCAGTCAAACGTGTCCCAGCACTGACTAACTAATCGAGTCCTAAATAACTCGTGAGAAATATTTACCCTAGGTTTCTTATTTAAGCAATTACAATACATTTCAAATAAAATAATTTTTTTAAGGCCAAAGGGTTTAATTTGGCTAAGACCAATCCCATAGTGGGCAAGAACTCTTTGTAAAAATACAGAAGGGGGAATACATAGGTTTCCTACTGTAATTTGTAATTTGTATAGGGTAATCATCTTAGCAAGAGGTTTGTTGGCTCTATCATCAGCGGACGGAACAGTTGGGTTCAATCGACTAAGGTTTTTATATGCCTATACAAAGTTCATCTAATTGTGATTCCGTCATGCTTGATTGAATAGTGTTAACGTCGTGATTGTCCTTTTGGGATGACGTGTTGGTTGATTCGGCCATCGTAGCAAGTTAAAATAATAGAAACATAGAAGAAGAAATTCGAATACTAACCTTGCAAGAGTTACTGGTCTAAACCCTAAATTCACTTTCACAAAGAAGATCCTTTGAAGAGTTTGAGAGTTTCAGAAAAAAGAAATCGAAATGTGAACGGAGTATTTATAGCCAAATTGGAGGGTGAAAGGATATGCTAGATCGAGACACGTGTAGGGATCAGATGAATTGGGGTTAATTTTCAAAATTCAAAAATAATTAAAATAAATAATCAAACAGAAATGGAAGTTTTGGTGACAAAATCATCATTTAGGGGTTACATCGGGTCAGAACACCAGGCGGCTACAGCAGTTCATGTTTTTGAGGAAAAGACACTTTTTATTTTTAGTTTAATGTATTTTTTACAAAAATAAAGACATTAAACTGGGGGACTTAATGGTGTATCCTAGGGGATACACGCATAAAAGCATCATTCTTATACAAAAGAACGGATCAAAAAGCATAAAAGATAGCAATTGTGGAAGTTTCTATTAATATCCGTCCAGCGCTCAGCAAGGCCGCCCCCCGTCATGCGTAAGCCCTGCAGGCAGCTTCTATGCTTAAACCCTTGATTAGGTGCGTGAGCGGCACACAACCACGTCAGCCCACGCCAAAGGCGGTTCCAGATATTTCGTATAACTGAATTAATCAGCGTTGACACGTGATTCCGAGAATTTCGGACATTCTACCCCTATAAATAGACCCGCTGGGTCACTACATTTCATAGTTCAGTCACTTGTCAAAGAGTACACTTTCTCTCTCACACAGTACTTTCTCACTCTAAAATCTTCATCGCTTAGCAATACAACGCTAAACGGACCAACTCTCATTGTGGTCCAATAAGATTGATAAGGCCACCCCACGGATATCTCATTCCTATTCCGGGGTCTGCATGGATTCTTTCCTGAGGGCAAACATCAATCGGCAATAATTCTCCATGCTAAGCTGTTATAGTATATGTACTGGTAACGTTTAGCCGCTAGACGGAAAATAATACCAACAGTTCCCTTTGGAGTTTTGGATCTTTAGTTCATATGTTATATTTTGGGGCCTCCTTACTTAGTACTTCGTCCATCATAAATCTATTGCTCTCGATAAAAAAACACCTAGTTTAAGAAAAGTACATTTTACATGTACCTTTTTGTGTACTATCCTGTCTTACCTCTTACTTTTTACCTATCATTTTGTCCTACATGAATGAATTAGGGGCATAAAAAAAACTTTTATTACATTATTCTTATCCATTTATGAAAGTGGTCAATTAATTTGAGACATCCCAAAATGGAATAATCGACTATAGATTTGGGACTAGGGAGTAATAGAGTGGAATTGGGTTATGAGTTGGGGTGGTACTTAGGGATGGCAATGGCCACCCGATCCGGCGGATATCCACCCGATCCACCCGCTTCGTGATGGATATGGATGAATCTAAATGGATATGGATATGGATATGGATGAACCTAAATGGATATGGATATGGACATGGATGAAAAGTTTCATCCATGGATATATCTATTACCACCCTAAATACGTATACAATTACATAAATATAGATATATTCTTATATATTTACTATTACAAGCTCATTTACCGTTAGATATATATTTTGCTTTCAACCCTATAATGAAATAACTATAATATATTACAATAAAACATGTTGTATTGTCGTGATGTAGCTAGCCCTCCGGGTGTAGCTTATTGGCATTGTTCACATCGTTGTTGGTGAACTTATATTTTGTTGATGTATCTTTAGCTCGTTGCTTAGTGATCTTATGGTATGCTTAGACTAGCTTGCCTTTATGCCTGGATGCTCCGGTATGCGGTATTTGGTTTTGTGTGGCGTGTCCATTTTATGCATATATATGTATGTAGTATATTCTCACTCACTAAGCGTTAGCTTACCCTCTCGTTATTTACTTTTTTTATAGATTTGCTTGGATGAGGTGGCTCGGGTAAGCGTGAGAACTAGTGACTCGCGTAGTTGCTTTAGAAGACTTGTTTTTGGATTGATTAGGATTGGGTAGCGTATCCCCAATCGCCATGCTCGGTCTTTATTTTGTATTACAAATTATGTGATTGAAAACTTGTATTTTCGTATGAAAGTCGTAAAACGGCCGATGTGGGCCCGGCCTTGTAAAACATATTTTATGAATGGAACGTGTTAGTTTTTCATATATGAATAGGTTGTGAAAAGCGTTTTGTCTAAATACGTCAGGAAGTGGTCAAACATTTTTGCATTTCATGACTTTTTGGACAGGCCAGTTTGGCGCGCCGCGCCATATGCTGTTCCAGCAAAAAAAAAATGTATTCCGCGTTATTTGTTGGTTAACGGGTTGGGTTGTTACAAGTGGTATCAGAGCATGGTCTAAGGGATTTAGGTGACTTGAGATAGGTGCCTAGACTTAGACTTTTGTGTGTGCTTAATTTGTTGCGGGACTTGTAGGATTACGGGTCGAAATGGGTTTAGTTAGTGCCTTGTTTATAGGTTGACTAACGTTTATATTAGTAGTGCGGATATTATTAATATATGATTGTGTTGTGATGATAATTCTCGCGTGTGTTTATATCAGGTAGAATTTCGTTTGTGTTTGTTTATAGCATCGAGCGAGACGGTTGTTGTACTAACAAGTCGATAAGGCATGTGTGCGTAATAAGGACTTGCAAACCTTATTACGGGTGCAAATCGTGTCTAACAAGTGATGTACGACGAGTGTTTAGAAAGATGGGGCCGGTATTTTGTGTGTGCTTTATACACTCGTGGTCTAATCGCTTTACATTCCTTAGAATGGCGACGGGAAATGGGATCGAGACGAACGACGCTGAGTTTAACGCTAGAGTTGTGGTCGCCGTTGCGGAGCAAATGAGTGCGTTTCGAGAAGAAATGGATAGGAAGTATTCCGAACTTCAATGTAGTGGTGAAATGGAGCATTGTCTTAAGAGCTTCATGAGGACTAAACCCCCGATGTATGACGGGAAACCGGATCCTTTGATAAGCACAACTTGGATCTCGGATGTCGAAGGGTGTTTTTGTACTATTGATTGCCCTCCCGAGAAGAGGATAAGCCTCGCTACTAGTTTGTTGCGGGGTAGGGCGAGGGATTGGTTGGATGGTAAGATTGATCTTGTCGGTGGTGAAACGTTTATGGCTTTATCGTGGGACGAGTTTAAGAAGGAATTCTTCGAGGAGTTCCGAACTTCAGCCGATTTGTCAGAAATGCCTAATGAGTTGCGAAATTTGCAACAAGGTTCTATGGATTTAAATACTCTCAAGACGACCTTTATGGCGAAGGCTCATTTTTGCCCGGAGTATTTGGGGAATGATCATTTGTTGATGCAGGATTTCTATCGAACCTTGAATGATGACTTGAAGAGTAAGATTAGCAGAGTTCAGGCGAAATCATTTGCGGAGTTATTCACCGCGGCTAGATGTTTCGAGTCGTATTCGCGATCGAAGGTTGGTGAACCTTCCAGTGAGAGAAGGGTTGTTTCTTATGGTGCTCCAAGTAAGAGGACTAAGGGTCCGAGTGTGAGCACGGGTGGTACACGGACGGGTATATCGGATTCTAATGCGTCTAAGTGTTACAATTGTGGCGTGAGGGGTCACAAGTCTTGGAAATGTTCCGTACCAAAGGGTGATACCAAAGGGTGATGGCATGAGGTGCTTCATTTGCCAAAAAGAAGGACATCGTAAGTCGGAATGTCCCAAGTTAGCGGGGACGGGTGCGACAAGGAGACGTTAAGGTACATTTCGTTTTAATAAATATGTCCTTTGATTATTTATTAAGTGTCGTTGAGTTTGGTTGTTAAATGCATGGTGTTGTGCATGTTGGTGTTAAGGGTGACGTTCCTAATGGAAGTACCCTATGGTGGCGTTTGATTGTTGAGCGAAGGGCGTAAGACTTGGTGCAACCAAACATTCCTTAGTATTTGGGAAATATTTCTACCAATCCATGGAAATGAGTTTTGGTGTTCGGTTGTTAAGCGCGTGTTCGCTTTTGTGTTGAAGTTGATGAACCATGAGGTTCTACGGGTGGGATGAAACCCGAGAAATCGAGTGTTGATCTCGATGTATGTTGGTAAAGGAGTCTACGTGACGCGACATCAGGTGCCTCTTTTATACCTACTAGCGTGGTGTTCGACTCCGATTGTGTTGCGGTTACATTATACTTAGGGTACCGAGGAGAAACCCTTAGGTACATGAGTGACTAGATGGAATTCGACAAACTAAAGCAATTGGATGATTGTGAGTGTATAGTTCGTGTAATTTGTGGTACGCTTTTCGTTCGAAGTGTTTAAGGATTAGGTTAGGATCCTTGGTATGCTCAAAGTTGAAGCAAGACATGGTGATGGGTCGTGTGAACCCAATTATTGGTAAAGTCTACCTTTGGTAGCGTTGTGCGGGTGTACGAGATGCGGTTATGGAACGTAGTTCCAAGTGGGGGAGTTACAATCCCGCACGCGGAGGTTTTAGTGTGAGATTTCGGACAATGCTTTTGATAGATCCGAAATTTGTGTCGGGACCTAGATTTGGTCGATTTGTGGTAGAGTACAATTTAGGTTAAATTGTACCTATGATTTTGGATTTGAATTATCACCAAGGTGGTAATGTGGTAAATCTCGTTGAGAGATAATGGAGGGTATGGCGAGCAAGGTGAAATCCCTCGGTTAAGGGATGTGCGTATCGGATCCTCTTTTAGAGAATTAATGTTTTGTGAATATGTTTGATATAGGTGGTTCTTGCTCGATTGTGTGAATGGTTAGTGGTATCCGTTAGGATTCACTATGGTGTAGCAGAGCGCGATGTTACGCTACTCGTCATTCGAGGCCAAAAAGGGCATTGATTGATGAAGCATGACCTTCAGGGTCCGCTGACTTCATCATGGGATCGTTGATTGATGAAGCATGACCTTCAGGGTCCGCTGACTTCATCATGGGATCGTTGATTGATGGAGCATGACCTTCGGGGTCTGCTGACTTCATCATGAGATCGTTGATTGGTGAAGCATGACCTTCGGGGTCCACTGACTTCATCATGGGTGTAGTGTTATATCGATGAAGCATGACCGTTGACGGGGTCCGCTGACTTCATCCGGTGTTGAGTGATCTATCGGTTGTTTTATACACCGATGGTGGGTTCGTAATGACTGTGTGGTGTGATCTATCGGTCATTTTATACACCGATAGTGGGATCGTGAGGACCATGTTGTGTGATTAGTGATTGCGATAGCTGTGTTTCGCTTATATGATGTTAGGATAGTGGCGTATTGGTTGTATTGCGCACTACAAAGGATGTTTAGTGGTAAGTGTAATCTGTAAGGATTCATGTGGTTCGATCTTCAACGTTCGGATTGTTGACTTTAGGTTGAGACTTGGTCGCTTTTAGCGTGGTCCTTGGTAAAGGTACGCTAAGGAATTGATATCTCGGTTCGAGATTGGTCGAGTTTTTCCCGATGTGAGGGATTGAGCAAGGTTTTAGTGCTCGGTTGGTGTATTTGATAAATCACGGGTGACGATTTAGTTGTTAAAGGTGATTCATTGGGAAGAATTGTCTAGGAAAGTTCGGATTGGGACTTATGATTGAGGACCGTTGAGTGGGTCCGGATTGGTTAAGTGGTGAAGATCACGAGGACGTGATCGATTTTAAGTGGGGGAGAGTTATAAGACCTGGATTCTGATTCTGCCCAGTCGCGCGCAGCGCGGTGTTATGGAGCGCCGCGCCATATGTCGCTGGCAGACTCCTTTTGTTATTTTAGAGCTTTTAAAAGGGCATTTTGGTCTTTTCGCGTTTGAGCCAGATTTGAGGACTTAACCTCATCCACCCATTTCATTTCCTTAATTCTTTTTCCTTTTCTTTTCATTTTCTCTCTAAAACTCAAACACCCCAATTGATTCAAAGGGATTTTTGGAAAGGAAGAAGCGAGTTTTGATCTTTGGCGTAGTAGACAAGTTTTTTCTCCTCGTTCTTAGCTACACGGTGATACTAGTGGTAAGCTCTAACTCCGAATTTCGTTTTCGTGTTCATCATTCAATTTTGGGGCTTTTGATTGTATGATTCATAGATGGAACCCATTTAGTTGTTAATTGGAAATTAACACCAAGATTCGGGTTTGTAAGTGTTAAAGGCGGGTTTTGGGTTGGTTAATGATTTAACCATGTATAAGACTTGAGAATGGTGTATAATCACTAGTATTAGTGATTATTGATGTTTTGAAGACTTTTAGGGTTATTGTGGTTGACTAATTTTGACTAGAGTTGAAATTAGGGTTTGTTGATGATTATAACCCGAATGTCGATTCGATGAGGTTTATAAACTTAAAATGGATTAAGTTGAAGTATGAAACCGAGTTAAATAGGTTTTGGTGTCAAAACTTGTAAATGGTGAGATTTTGAATTTATGGGTCAAAATTAGGGTTTATGGGCGATTTTGAGAACGATAAGTGTTTAACACTTGTGATTGGGTTTAATTGGCATATTAGGACCATTCTCACTTGTGTTAGTGATCATTGGTTAGTTTGGGCACGGTTTGTGCTTGGAAGTGCAATTGGGTCGAAATTGCACTAAGTGTCGAATTGGGTGGGTTTGTAAATCCATCCTAATTGTGTTGTGGTATTTATGATAATGGAATAGGTATATTCCTTCGGCGATTGCAGATTATTCGGTGGCATTCTTCAAGACGACAAGGTGAGTGTTAATATCCTATATGCATATGTATGTGTAGGATGGGTGCGGGTCGGGTGAAGGGGTTCTCGCTTATAGAGCTCGCTTCTCGTATAGGTGGAATTGTTGGACTTGTGTATAGGTCCAATTGGCACGGTTGTGCGTTTTGGTTGACCACTTTGGCGAGGTGCACACTTTGTGTGTACGTTATCACATGGGCATGTGATGTGGACTTATATAACCCCAATGACGAAGGGTTAATATAGTGAGTGGAATAATTATATGTGTAGGTATATAATGTATCTATTTGTTGTGGCGTGAAATGTGTAGTGTCGAGGTGCTAAGACACCACGTTTCACGTGTTAAGTGAAGCATCGAGGGGTTAAGATGCCACTCGGGGTGAAGCATCGAGGTGTTAAGATGCCACCTAGGGGTGTAGTGTCGAGGTGTTAAGACACCACTCCGTAAAATAATGAGTGAAGCATCGAGGTGTTAAGATGCCACTCGGGGTGAAGCGTTAAGGTGCCACCCTAGGGGTTAGTGATACGAGGTGTTAAGTACCCTAACGGATGTTATGAACACCGATGGCATTTTCGCAAGTGCCATTCCCTTGTGCGATTGGTTAACCATGGTTATTGTGTTGTAAGCGTAAGCAAATTATGTTATTCGATATATATATATATATATATATATATATATATATATATATATATATATATATATATATATATATATATATATATATATATATATATATATATATATATATATATATATATATATATATATATATAACCCTCCGGGTGTAGCTTATTGGCATTGTTCACATCGTTGTTGGTGAACTTATATTTTGTTGATGTATCTTTAGCTCGTTGCTTAGTGATCTTACGGTATGCTTAGACTAGCTTGCCTTTATGCTTGGATGCTCCGGTATGCGGTATTTGGTTTTGTTTGGCGTGTCCATTTTATGCATATATATATATATATATATATGTATGTAGTATATTCTCACTCACTAAGCGTTAGCTTACCCTCTCGTTGTTTACTTTTTTATAGATTTGCTTGGATGAGGTGGCTCGGGTAAGCATGGGAATTAGTGACTCGCGTAGTTGCTTTTGAAGGCTTGCTTTTGGATTGATTAGGATTGGGTAGCGTATCCCCAATCGCCATGCTCGGTCTTTATTTTGTATTACAAATTATGTGATTGAAAACTTGTATTTTCCTATGAAAGTCGTAAAACGGCCGATGTGGGCCCGGCCTCGTAAAACTTATTTTATGAATGGAACGTGTTAGTTTTTTATATATGAATAGGTTGTGAAAAGCGTTTTGTCTAAATACGTCGGGAAGTGGTCAAACATTTTCGCATTTCATGACTTTTTGGACAGGCTAGTTTGGCGCGCCGCGCGGCCATATGGCGCGCCGCGCCATATGCTGTTCCAGCAAAAAAAAATTATTCCGCGTTATTGGTTGGTTAACGGGTTGGGTTGTTACAAATCTGCATAAAAATCATTCGTACGGTTGAACACCTGGAAACCGACATTAACAAATGCATCTAGAATATCCCCATATATAAATATCGAAGTACTAAAGCAGTTTAAATTCTCTGAATGAGGCTTGTCAATGGCCCATAGATCTATCTTTAGGATTCGCGTCAATTGGTGGCAATTATAATAAACACCAATTCTTAGGTTACCATGTTCAACAAGGGCGATATCCGGTATAACGATTCAACATAGAATGTAGTTTCAATACTTGTGTCTATTTTGTAAATCATTTTTCAAAACTGCATGTATTCTCATCTCAAAATATTAGATTTTAAAAGTGGGACTATAACTCACTTTCACAGATTTTTACTTCGTCGGAAAGTAAGACTTGGCCACTGGTCAATTCACGAACCTATAACAAATATTTACATATATATCAAAGTATGTTCAAAATATATTTACAACATTTTTAATACATTTTAATGTTTTAAGTTTATTAAGTCAGCTGTCCTCGTTAGTAACCTACAACTAGTTGTCCACAGTTAGATGTACAGAAAATAAAGTAATATATATTATCTCGAATCAATCCACGACCTCGTGTATACAAGCCTCAGGCTAGATCACAACTCAAAGTATATATAATATTTTGGAATCAACCTCAACCCTGTATAGCTAACTCCAACATTACTGCATATAGAGTGTCTATGGTTGTTCCGAAATATATATATAGATGGGTCGATATGATATGTCAAAATATTATATTCGTGTCTATGGTATCTCAAGATTACATAATATATTAGAATACATGTATAATACAAAATGATTTAGCTAGGATATGATTAATATAGATTTATTACCAATTTTCACGTAGCTACAATCAAGAAAAATTAACCAATCTTGTTTTACCCATAACTTCTTCGTTTTAAATCCGTTTTGAGTGTTTCAAGTTGCTATGGTTTCATATTGAACTTAAGTTTATGAATCTAAACAGAAAAAGTATAAGTTTATAGTCAGAAATACAGGTTACAAGTCATTTTTTAAAGGTAGTCATTTCAGTCGAAAGAACGACGTCTAGATGACCATTTTGGAAAACATACTTCCACTTTGAGTTTAACCATGATTTTTGGATATAGTTTCATGTTCATAATAAAAATTATTTTCCCATAAGAACAACTTTTAAATCAAAGTTTATCTAATTAACTAACCCAAAACAGCCCGCGGTGTTACTACGACGGTGTATATCCAGTTTTACGGTGTTTTTCGTGTTTTCTGGTTTTAAATCATTAAGTTAGCATATACTATATATATAGAATATGTGTTTAGTTGATTTTAAAAGTCAAGTTAGAAGGATTAACTTTTGTTTGCGAACAAGTTTAGAATTAACTAAACTATGTTCTAATGATTACGAGTTTAAACCTTCGAATAAGGTAGTTTTATATATATGAATCGAATGATGTTATGAACATCATTACTACCTTAAGTTTAGTAGGTAAACCTACTAGAAGTGAAAAGAAATGATCTAGCTTCAAAGGATCTTGGATGGCTTGAAAGTTCTTGAAGTAGGATCATGACACAAAAACAAGTTCAAGTAAGATTTTTACTCGAATTAAGATAGTTTATAGTTATAGAAATTGAATCAAAGTTTGAATATGAATATTACCTTGAATAAGAAAGATAACCTACTGTAAATAACAAAGGTTTTTTGATCTTAGATGATTACTTGGAATGGATTAGAAAGCTTGAAAGTAAACTAGTAAATTTAAAAGGATTTTCGAAGTGTTCTTGAAGTGTTCTTCCTAAGATGATTATAGCTTGATTCATAAAGTAATTTTTGATGAAGATGATGATTAGCTAATGGAAAAATTCGTTCATAAGTGTGTGTGTGTGTGTTGAGAGAGAATTAGAAGGAGAATTGGAAGTGAAATGGAGTGAATGATGAGTGGTAAGTGGTGAGTGGTGAGTGGGGTTAAAAGGAGTTCTAGTTAGTTGACTAGTTTATGATAGAAGTTAAAATTGATTAGTCATGCATGACATAATCAAGAGTGGAATCCCATGCTAGTTCCTATTGGTATATACCCATAGTAAGTACGTCTAGAAGCTGTGTATAATACGGGTATGAATATGACTAGAATTCTTGATTAAAAAAGAATGGGAAAGTAACTGTAACCATTTTCGTTAAGTATGAGTGCTTTGATATATGTCTTGAAGTCTTCCAAAATTATATTAATACATCTAAATACACTACATGTATATACATTTTAACTAAGTCGTTAAGTCATCGTTAGTAGTTACATGTAAGTGTCGTTTTGAAACCTTTAAGTTAGCGATATCATTTAATGTTGTTAACCCAATGTTTATTATATCTAATGAGATGTTAAATTATTATATTATCATGATATTATAATATATTAATATATCTTAATATGATATATATATATATATATATATATATATATATATATATATATACATTTAAATGTTGTTACAACGATAATCGTTACATGTATGTTTCGTTTCGAATTCCTTAAGTTAGTAGTCTTGTTTTTACATATGTAGTTCATTGTTAATATACTTAATGAGATACATAATTATCATAATATCATGTTAAATATATATATATATATATATATATATATATATATATATATATATATATATATATATATATATATATATATATATATATATATATATATATATATATATATGTATATATATATATATATGTATATATATATATATATATGTATATATATATATATATGTATATATATATATATATGTATATATATATATATGTATATATATATTTATATGTATATATATATATATATGTATGTATATATATATATGTATGTATATATATATATATATATATATATATATATATATATATACATACATATACATATATATGTCATCATATAGTTTTTACAAGTTTTAACGTTCGTGAATCGCCGGTCAACTTGGGTGGTCAATTGTCTATATGAAACTCATTTCAAATAATCAAGTCTTACCAAGTTTGATTGCTTAACATGTTGGAAACACTTAATCATGTAAAAATCAATTTCATTTAATATAAATAAACATGGAAAAGTTCGGGTCACTACAGTACCTACCCGTTAAATAAATTTCGTCCCGAAATTTTAAGCAGTTGGAGGTGTTGTCGTATCTTCTGGAAATAAGTGCGAGTATTTCTTCTTCATCTGGTCTTCTCGTTCCCAGGTGAACTCGGGTCCTCTATGAGCATTCCATCGAACCTTAACAATTGGTATTTTGTTTTGCTTAAGTCTTTTAACCTCACGATCCATTATTTCGACGGGTTCTTCGATGAATTGAAGTTTTTCGTTGATTTGGATTTCGTCTAACGGAATAGTGAGATCTTCTTTAGCAAAACATTTCTTCAAATTTGAGACGTGGAAAGTGTTATGTACAGCCGCGAGTTGTTGAGGTAACTCAAGTCGGTAAGCTACTGGTCCGAAACGATCAATAATCTTGAATGGTCCAATATACCTTGCATTTAATTTCCCTCGTTTACCAAATCGAACAACACCTTTCCAAGGTGCAACTTTAAGCATGACCATCTCTCTAATTTCAAATTCTATATCTTTTCTTTTAATGTCAGCGTAGCTCTTTTGTCGACTTTGGGCGGTTTTCAACCGTTGTTGAATTTGGATGATCTTCTCGGTAGTTTCTTGTATTATCTCCGAACCCGTAATCTGTCTATCCCCCACTTCACTCCAACAAATCGAAGACCTGCACTTTCTACCATAAAGTGCTTCAAACGGTGCCATCTCAATGCTTGAATGGTAACTGTTGTTGTAGGAAAATTCTGCTAACGGAAGGTGTCGATTCCAACTATTTTCGAAATCAATAACCCATGCTCGTAGCATGTCTTCAAGCATTTGTATCGTCCTTTCACTCTACCCATCAGTTTGTGGATGATAGGCAGTACTCATGTCTAGACGAGCTCCTAATGCTTGCTGTAATGTCTGCCAGAATCTTGAAATAAATCTACCATCCCTATCAGAGATAATAGAGATTGGTATTCCATGTCTGGAGATGACTTCCTTCAAATACAGTCGTGCTAACTTCTCCATCTTGTCATCTTCTCTTATTGGCAAGAAGTGTGCTGATTTTGTAAGACGATCAACTATTACCCAAATAGTATCAAAATCACTTGCAGTCCTTGGCAATTTAGTGATGAAATCCATAGTAATGTTTTCCCATTTCCATTCCGGGATTTCGGGTTGTTGAAGTAGACCTAATGGTTTCTGATGCTCCGCTTTGACCTTAGAACACGTCAAACATTCTCCTACGTATTTAGCAACATCGACTTTCATACCCGGCCACCAAAAATTGTTTCTTGAGATCCTTGTACATCTTCACCGTTCCAGGATGTATTGAGTATCTGGTTTTATGAGCTTCTCTAAGTACCATTTCTCTCATATCTCCAAATTTTGGTACCCAAATTCTTTTAGCCCTATACCGGGTTCCGTCTTCTCGAATATTAAGATGCTTCTCCGATCCTTTGGGTATTTCATTCTTTAAATTTCCCTCTTTTAAAACTCCTTGTGCGCCTCCTTTATTTGAGTAGTAAGGTTATTGTGAATCATTATATTCATAGCTTTTACTCGAATGGGTTCTCTGTCCTTTCTGCTCAAGGCGTCGGCTACTACATTTGCCATCCCAGGGTGGTAACGAATCTCAAAGTCGTAATCATTCAACAATTCAATCCATCTGCGCTGCCTCATGTTCAGTTGGTTCTGATTAAATATGTGTTGAAGACTTTTGTGATCGGTATATATAATACTTTTGACCCCATATAAGTAGTGCCTCCAAGTCTTTAATGCAAAAACACCTAATTCCAAATCATGCGTCGTATAATTCTGCTCGTGAATCTTCAATTGTCTAGACGCATAAGCAATTACTTTCATTTGTTCCATTAATACACAACCGAGACCTTGCTTTAAGGCGTCACAATATATCACAAAATCATCGTTCCCTTCAGGTAATGACAATATAGGTGCCGTAGTTAACTTTTTCTTCAACAATTGAAACGTTTTCTCCTGCTCATCCTTCCATTCAAATTTCTTCCCTTTATGCGTTAATGCAGTCAAGGGTTTTGCTATTTTGGAAAAATCTTGGATGAACCTTCTGTAGTAACCAGCCAGTCCTAAAAATTGGCGTATATGCTTCGGAATTTTCGGGGTTCTCCACTTTTCAACGGTTTCAATCTTTGCCAGATCCACTTGAATACCTTCTTTGTTCACTATGTGACCGAGGAATTTGTGACGACCCGGGAATTTCCGACCAAATTTAAACTTAATCTTTATATGATTTCGAAACGATAAGCAAAGTCTGTAATATTGGGTCTCAAGGTTTTTGAACTGTTTTCATGAATGCATTTAACCTCGACCACTTTTGACGATTCACGAACAACTATATGTAAATAGATACAGATATATTTAAAAATATAAATATATATATATTAATTCGAAATATAATTTGAAATATTATATTATTTAGTTATTAGAATTAATTATGTTAAATAAAGTAATATATGATGTTAATTATAACTTATAATGTATCTAGATATATAAATAAAGTACATTGAACATATATATTTGATTTCAAAGTTATTCAGTAAACGACGATAACGCTCAATTGTCATTCGATTAATAGTAAACGAGTTAAAAAGGAACTTATGTGATTTTAAAATAAACGATGATCTGAAAATGAGTTATATAAATTTTACGCTTATTAAAAATGTATTTATGAACTATTTGTTGATTTTTAAAACTTTTTATATTTTACTTGGGATTGGGAGTGAATAATTAATGTAATTTTTATTTAATAGTTAATGATCGAATTTTATACCATAATGACCAAAATAAATAAATATAGTTAATTTAAAAATATGGGATTTTTCTGAACACTTTTATCCGCCACTGCTTAATAACGGAGTACGAAATAATATCCTAATTAATCAGTCGGTAATATGAAGACAAATAGGCTGCTAAGATATATTAAATGAGTCACGTTTTATTATTATTAATTATTATATTATTACTTTATTTTATTATTAAATTACTATATATATATATATATATATATATATATATATATATATATATATATATATATATATATATATATATATTATATTTACATACATAACACCAACTTGCAATAAATATGTATTTGGTTCCTGTTTCTGTATCCCCACGTAAAACCCATTTGTATTTGTTGATTATGATACCAACCAAGAACAAGAACATAAGCTTATTTTCGATTCTATCTATCTACAAATATCCATACTTCTCATTTAACTCAAACTTAAGAAAACTAAATTTATTTATTCATGGCAGTTTAATATTCTTTGACTTAACCACAACCCATATAACACCGAATGGATTATAATTACATTATAGTGAAATAAATGATGAGTAACCCCCACTAATCCATGTTGTAATAATAATTACATATTCATATACTACAAAACAAACTCATTGTTTTTGTTTTGATTGATAACCAACTATAACCACTTGTCAACATACTAATACTACTAGACGTCTATTTTACTTGTTTCATTCTTGAATCCACGATTTGCATATCTCACAATTTAGACAAATGCAAGACTACTTTATCTTAAATTTTGTTACTTGATGCCCCACCCACCATCAATCTCTCAACAATTTGGTGAATTGGATGCCATTATATGTGATAGTGACTAGTTAAAGTAGTATTATTATTTGCTTTACATTCAGTCAATGTCACAATTATAAATATAAAGATATCTATTATTATATAACCAACCACCTCAATCACTCCTTACAACACACGATCAAACCACCTATGTTTTCCTTTTTTTTCTAACTCAGTCGAACCTCAAGAACATGGATTTGCTACTGCTGCTATCCGTTTCATTTTTTCTTTTTCTATTCGGTCCAAACCACCGCCACACCTTGACACCCTACAAACACTTCCAACACTCTACATCACCCCACCTCGTCACCATCTTCACCACCCTTCTTCTCAAACCCACCTCACCTTCGTAAAACCACCATCAAGACGACATCACCACCATCTAGCTTCTACCATGTTCAACCACTATGATCAACCTTTTGCTGTTTTAAGGCTGCCGCTAAAATTATTTCTGTATCTATTCACGGTTTAACAACCCGATGATATTGCTTCACGTTTCTATTTCTATATACATCACAGCCACCCAACAATCGCAAACCACCACATTCACCATGTCTGTTACAGCTGCTACCGTGACGTTGTTTTCCTGTTTCTGTTAAGGATTTAAACGCGAAGGGTTAGCTGCAGTTGCTGCTACACTAATGTTCCATTTCAATCGAACGCAATACCCACGAAGTGATATAATGAATGTGATGACACGCGAATAAGAGATTGATAATGATAAACAGTTAATGATACATAGATGATGACCGTGATGTTTCTGTTTCTTGTTTCCTTTCTAACTCAACTGCTACTACTAAACGTATGTGTGTACTGTTACGATGATGCTCCAAAGATGATGATGAGCAGTGATGACTCACAAGAGTGAATGTGATATAAGATATAGATGATGATACGAAATAATGAAGGTGATGAAGGATCACGATGATAATGATAATCAATAACCGGCTACTGTGTCTGATTAGAATTCGACTCAATAAGCCCAATGAATTAATGGACTTCTTGATTTGGGCTGCAGTGTTTCCGTTTGGGCCATGTTTCAATAATAGCTTCTTGGGCCGAAACCACAATTAAAAGCCAATTAAAATGATGATAGATTATATGATGATACTCAGATTAGTTTATGATGATAATAATATGATAGATTAGGATTATGATAATATCACGAAGACACTAAAGTTTGATTATGATAATGGTATGATAATGATATGAAAATGGTATGATGATGTTGATGGAAGATGATGAGAATAGAAAAGATGTTTAAATTGTTCGTATATGTTATAAAGGTAGAAACACGAGTAAATATAGAAAAACACAAATGGTTCAATGGTTCAATGGTGGTTTGTTAAAACACAGGTCATGGGTTTGAATCTGGGCTGTGACATTCTTTTTGAAACTGCAACCTAATTGTTTCTTGAGGTAGTATTATTATTATTATTATTATTATTATTATTATTATTATTATTATTATTATTATTATTATTATTATTATTATTATTATTATTATTATTATTATTATTATTATTATTATTAGTGTTATGATTATTATTATTATTATCATAAGTATTAGTATTATTATTAGTAGTATTATTATCATTATAGTTATTAATAGAAATATTACTATCATTATTATTATTATTAGTAAAATCATAATTTTTATAGTTATTATTATTAGTATTCATTATTATTAAAATTAATTTTTTTATTTAAAGTACCATTTTTTATTAAAGTTATCATTTTTATCATTATTATTAAAGGTATCATTTTTATAAAAATTATCATATTTGTTATTACTACTATTATTATTATAAAATAAAACAGTTTTTTTTATTTATTATTATCAATATTATTTTATCAAATAACTGTTAGTTATATAAAGCTATATTTACTAAATCTAACATAACTATATTAATAATTTATATTAATAAATATAATTAATTAGGTTATTAATGAAAAACATAAGTAAAATAACAATTAAATCACTAATAATATATAAATTTGTTCGATTAACATTATATGTGTTAATATATATATATATATATATATATATATATATATATATATATATATATATATATATATATATATATATATATATATATATATATATATATATATATATATATATATATATATATATATATATATATATATATATATATATATATATATATATATATGATATAGGTTCGTGAATCCGAGGCCAACCTTGCATTGTTCAGTTCCGTCGTATGCATATTTTTACTACAAAATATCGTATGTGAGTTCATTTGATCCCTTTTACTCTTTACATTTTTGGGACTGAGAATACATGCGCTGTTTTTTACAACTGCTTTATTAAATGCTTTTGAATTATATTTTGAATTGCGAATACATGAAATGCTTTTATAAATGTTTGACGAGATAGACACAAGCAAAACATTCCTCGAATGAATTATTATGCAGACAGAAGTTCTGCGGATTATTATTGAATTATGTGGACATGATAATTGCCACCATTGAATTATGTGGACATGATAATTGTCACCATTGAATTATGTGGACATGATAATTGCCACCATTGAATTATGTGGACATGATAATTGCCACCAGTTGATGTGAATGTTATATATCGAGAGAATGATTTTATACACAGGTTATGTGTATGTTATTTTTGTGCACAAGATGTAACATCTCGCGTTTTTCCGTTAAATTTATTTTTAACACTATCTTTTTTTTTTAATAATATCTTTCGTTATTTAAATTCCTAGTTTCCGTTGACTAGCATTCATAATATTTCCGTTATTTAATTATAACATCACTCGTTTACTCGAGCGTTTTTAAAATATTCGTTTGGCGAATTCACGCACCCGCTTTGAAACTTGAGGGACCGAGGTTGCCAAGTGGGCAAACTAGTTGACTAGGTCAACTAGTCAACCCACCTCATCCACCCATTCATCTCCACCCACCTTCTCATCTCTTTCTCCTCTTTCTCTCTTCATACTTCCATTTTTGGAACTTAAACAACCAACTCACAAAATCAACATCTAAATCCGGATCAAGAGGCAAACATCAAAACAAATTACATATTCGTGATCCTCTCTTCATCCTCTACATTTTGGTACCAATTTCATCTCGTTTGGGTAACTTTCTAAAAACTCTAGATTTCTCTAAATTCGTGTTTTTAACTTGAAATGGTGTTAGTTAGTGTCTATGGCTCGTGTATAACATGAATATATGATTTGTTTGCTTGATTTGTTGTTTTGGGTAACTAGTTTCAACATTTGAAATGGGTTTGCTTAATCTTTGATTTTGGATGAGTTAACTTTGTTAAATTGTTAAAGTTCATGTTTTAATTGTGTTACTAGTATCACTAGCTTCGTTTTGATGCGTAGGTTGATTAAGAAAACTTCAAAAACATGAATATTGATTTTTGTGGATTTTGGTTAGGGTTTGATAAACTTAAAACGAGCTTTTGATGTTTCGAATGCCATGAAATGTTATTAATAAGTGTTTAGTTGTAATGTATGTTTCATTACCTTCAAAACGGCATATCATATGTGTGAATTGGATTCCCAAAACTTAAAATGCATTTGATGGACTTGAAACTTTGAAAATAAACCTTTATTGATCACTTGACGAGATTTCGGTTATTGTAATTGATGTTTTGCTTGGTGAAAAGTAGTTAGTTGTATTCCTTGTCAAAAGAGCTTTCCAACGATATAAGATACGAGTTCTAAGTGGTAGCGGTTTGTGATTTATGCTTGAAAGAGTTTTGATTTGAGACTTGGACATTTGAGACTGACCAGGTACCAGCACACGTTAAATGCCGCGGCGCGGCAGTCTTGGGTCGCGGCGCGACCTAAGGCGTGTCCAGGTTCTGACCTACATGATCAAAATATGAAAAATGTTTGGCACGCTATGGACCTCCGATTCACATGTAACTTGTCCTAACATGCTTATATATGAATAAAAATCTCAGAAAAATAGTTCGGGACCCGACCCGAACGTGTTGACTTTTTGTTGACCTTGACCGACCAAAGTTTGACTTTTTGTCAAACTTAACCAAACGTTTATGCAATCGTTCTAATCTTCTTTTATACTTGATTCTTGCACGAAACTTGACAACGTGATTCACATGCTATATTTAATCGAGGCGTAACGAGCCATAGGACTAATTGAACACATTTCGCCCGACCTTATGTCGTAACCGGTTAATTGATACAACTTACTTGTTTAGGTCAAGGCTAAGCAACTATCATGCACACGTTTACTTTGTGAAGTACTTTTATACTGGTGCACTCGAGGTGAGATCATAGTCCCATCTTTCAAACAACTTTTATGCTTTAAACTATGGGATGAGAAACATATACGTATCATGCTTTTACACTTTGAACACAAGTACGAAAACGAACATTCCACGTACGGGTTTGAACAAAAAGCCTCAATTCAATTATCATTAGTTACACTTGTAGGGTGTAAACGTGAACTTATATTATGTGATCACATGGGCTTGACGAGCCTCATTCGGACGGTTCGCTACCGTTAGCGGATGAAATATATTTTCGGGTCAAGTGTATGTTCTAACACTACGTAAAGGGTGCAAAACAGTTAAGTTTGATAATTGGGTGCCCGGGATACAAACAACAACTTTGGAATGCAAATGATTTTGATAATCATCTTATATTAAATCTTGTGGTTCAAATACAACGCTTACTAAAACACCTATGATTTAACCAACGTTTTTCGTTGACAGTTTTCTATATGTTTCTCAGGTTCATACTTGGCTACTTGATACATGCTTCCGCACACTTTGATTACTTGCTTGGAGTCAAGCATACATACATACATACATACATACGCTAGTGATAGCACCTTTGGATTCAAACTTTTGTCTACATACTTTCGCTATTTATAGAAAACCGTGATTTTTTAACTAATTATGTCGCAAGTTATTTCATTTATACTTTATACTCTTATAAACTTAAACTTGTCGTCGAACGGTTTTGTAAACTAAACCTTGCAAGCATGATACGTTTCAAATGAACGCGACATAATTTTGGTCAAACGAGTCTCATATAGGGACTACGACCACGTAACGGGACCTAAGTAGTCGGCGCCGTCAATGACGATTTGGTCGGGTTGCTACAGATGGTATCAGAGCGTTGGTTGTACGGAACTAGGATATGCATTAGTGTGTCTGACAGAGTCGTTAGGACGCATTAGTGAATCTAGACTACAACCGGATAGTTAATCATTGCATTCTGACTTGCATTTGCTATAGATAGCACTTACTTGACTACTTGTGCATTATATTTGAATCATTCTTAGGTGAACCTCTTAATGGTACCAAGTTTTCATCATACGAATCCGTACTCTGCCACTTTCTAGTAACGCACGTAAATTCAAGATTCATACACGTAAGAATGACGACGACTTCATTAGTCACACTTGTTCGGGAACTCTGTCTCCCAGATTGTTATTCGCCACCGTTTCAACTTACTATCGGTGTCACACCGGTGTTCCTTACTATCTACCATATCGTGTTACTACCATCACTACTCCAGATGAGTATTGTCATCAATACTTAACACTACGGTTGTGTACTATTCGTTATCATGATTCGTTACACTTCTCGCACCGAAATACATTATCATTTGACTTAAACCGCATTGACGTGAACCATCATTTATACACTTCCCTCGGGGAACGCTTCTTTAGAGTTGCACAAATTCTTGCGATTAAATACGAGTCACATTGGTGATGTCGCTATGCTTTGTTCATTTTAAAACTTCACGATTACACGAACCTGAATCTATGGAGTGATGTGGGGATGGAGGTATGAGTTAGCGTAATATAATGACACTCGATCAATGTGGTTATATTATGGTAAGTCATACCAAAGTTCTAATGACATGTGATGGTGGTTGGACTCGATCAACCTAATCACCACCATGTGCCATGTACATGACTTCATCTTTCTTGTTAGGTATCCGAAAACTCCGAGAATATTGATAACAACCATACCAAGGACACACCTTCGATTATTGTCGAACCATATTTATGCTTCTGAATGAATGACAAATTCTTTCAACTCCAAACATATGTTACACGTGTATACTATCTCGTTTTCTTACAGTTTTATCGACAAACTACAATATGCTTGTTATGCTCATATCGAGGCGGAAACTTCTTCCGCATTACACTCGTACTTTCGTATAAAGAAACCTTCTATCTAAATTCTCAATGGAGAGAGAGACTCTTCACACTATACTAGCATTCGCCACGAGGGTGAATAGTCCCAACGAACGTTTTTAGAAACCGATAAATCTTCTGCAGCGCGAAATTCTTGAGAAACAGAAACTTGTTCCAACAAACGTTTTCACGTCCTAACGAACTCTTTCAAATATAACTTAAAGAAATGTACCTCGTTTCGGATCGAGATTCTCATTTCACTTCTAGATAGTTTAAACATGAGTACCGCGTATCATCCACAAACCGACGGACCAAGTAAACACACGATTCAAACCTTGGAAACCATAATACGAGTTATGTTATCAACTTCAAATTTACTTGAGAAAAGTTTTTGCCTTTAACTAAATTCTCTTACAACGATGGTTATCATTCAAGTCTTAACGTCACACCTTTTGAAATCTTATATGACCGGAAACGTCATTCTCCTTTTGTAGAACCAAGTAAATGATAATCAAGTCACCGAACCTAGACTCATTCATGGAGTAACCGATAAAATCATTCTAATCCGAGAAAGGCTCGAGACGGCTCGTAGTTGCCAAAGGAGCTATGCCAATGTTAGACGTAAACCTTTCGAATTCCATGTGGGAAACCGCGTAAGGTTAAAAGTCGCACCTTGAAAAGGTGTAGTCCATTCGGAAACATAAAAAGCTAAATCCGCGATATTTTTAGTCCTTTTTTTTTAAATCTTGGGGCGTGTTGTGCCCGTTGCTTACCGCTTCAAACTTCCGACTCAAACAAATTCCGTTCATCCGACATTCTGCGTATCAAACTTAAGGGCGTGTCTCGTGAAACAAGAACTTGTTATCCTCTTCGATGAACTTACTATCAACGATAAACTTCACTTCCTAGGAGGACCGGTTGAAACTATAAATCGTGAAGCCAAACTTTAAACCAACGTAAAATCCCGACCGTCAAAGTCCGTTGAAATTCCCAAAGACGTACCTTCACTTATTCGTAGAATCAGCAACACAACATCTCGAGAAAGAACCAACAACTACTACTTCCAACTAAATTTCTGGACGAAATTTCTTTTAAGGTGTAGGTAATGTAACATCCCGCGTTTTTCCGTTAAATTTATTTTTAACACTATCTTTTTTTTAATAATATCTTTCGTTATTTAAATTCCTAGTTTCTGTTGACTAGCATTCATAATATTTCCGTTATTTAATTATAACATCACTCGTTTACTCGAGCGTTTTTAAAATATTCGTTTGGCGAATTCACGTACTCGCTTTGAAACTTGAGGGACCGAGGTTGCCAAGTGGGCAAACTAGTTGACTAGGTCAACTAGTCAACCCACCTCATCCACCCATTCATCTCCACCCACCTTCTCATCTCTTTCTCCTCTTTCTCTTTTCATACTTCCATTTTTGGAACTTAAACAACCAACTCACAAAATCATCATCTAAATCCGGATCAAGCGGCAAACATCAAAACAAATTACATATTCGTGATCCTCTCTTCATCCTCTACATTTTGGTACCAATTTCATCTCGTTTGGGTAACTTTCTAAAAACTCTAGATTTCTCTAAATTCGTGTTTTTAACTTGAAATGGTGTTAGTTAGTGTCTATGGCTCGTGTATAATATGAATATATGATTTGTTTGCTTGATTTGTTGTTTTGGGTAACTAGTTTGAACATTTGAAATGGGTTTTCTTAATCTTTGATTTTGGATGAGTTAATGTTGTTAAATTGTTAAAGTTCATGTTTTAATTGTGTTACTAGTATCACTAGCTTCGTTTTGATGCGTAGGTTGATTAAGAAAACTTCTAAAACATGAATATTGATTTTTGTGGATTTTGGTTAGGGTTTGATAAACTTAAAACGAGCTTTTGATGTTTCGAATGCCATGAAATGTTATTAATAAGTGTTTAGTTGTAATGTATGTTTCATTACCTTCAAAATGGCATATCATATGTGTGAATTGGATTATCGAAACTTAAAATGCATTTGATGGACTTGAAACTTTGAAAATAAACCTTTATTGATCACTTGACGAGATTTCGGTTATTGTAATTGATGTTTTTGCTTAGTGAAAAGTAGTTAGTTGTATTCCTTGTCAAAAGAGCTTTCCAACGATATAAGATACGAGTTCTAAGTGTTAGCGGTTTGTGATTTATGCTTGAAAGAGTTTTGATTTGAGACTTGGACATTTGAGACTGACCAGGTACCAGCACACGTTAAATGCCGCGGCGCGGCAGTCTTGGGTCGCGGCGCGACCTAAGGCGTGTCCAGGTTCTGACCTACATGGTCAAAATATGAAAAATGTTTGGCACGCTATGGACCTCCGATTCACATGTAACTTGTCCTAACATGCTTATATATGAATAAAAATCTCAGAAAAATAGTTCGGGACCCGACCCGAACGTGTTGACTTTTTGTTGACCTTAACCGACCAAAGTTTGACTTTTTGTCAAACTTAACCAAACGTTTATGCAATCGTTCTAATCTTCTTTTATACTTGATTCTTGCACGAAACTTGACAACGTGATTCACATGCTATATTTAATCGAGTCGTAACGAGCCATAGGACTAATTGAACACATTTCGCCCGACCTTGTGTCGTAACCGGTTAATTGATACAACTTACTTGTTTAGGTCAAGGCTAAGCAACTATCATGCACACGTTTACTTTGTGAAGTACTTTTATACTCGTGCACTCGAGGTGAGATCATAGTCCCATCTTTCAAACAACTTTTATGCTTTAAACTATGGGATGAGAAACATATACGTATCATGCTTTTACACTTTGAACACAAGTACGAAAACGAACATTCCACGTACGGGTTTGAACAAAAAGCCTCAATTCAATTATAATTAGTTACACTTGCAAGGTGTAAACGTGAACTTATATTATGTGATCACATGGGCTTGACGAGCCTCATTCGGACGGTTCGCTACCGTTAGCGGATGAAATATATTTTCGGGTCAAGTGTATGTTCTAATACTACGCAAAAGGTGCAAAACAGTTAAGTTTGATAATTGGGTGCCCGGGATACAAACAACAACTTTGGAATGCAAATGATTTTGATAATCATCTTATATTAAATCTTGTGGTTCAAATACAACGCTTACTAAAACACCTATGATTTCACCAACGTTTTTCGTTGACAGTTTTCTATATGTTTCTCAGGTTCATACTTGGCTACTTGATACATGCTTCTGCACACTTTGATTACTTGCTTGGAGTCAAGCATACATACATACATACGCTAGTGATAGCACCTTTGGATTCAAACTTTTGTCTACATACTTTCGCTATTTATAGCAAACCGTGATTTTTCAACTAATTATGTCGCAAGTTATTTTATTTATACTTTATACTCTTGTAAACTTAAACTTGTCATCGAACGGTTTTGTAAACTAAACCTTGCAAGCATGATACGTTTTAAATGAACGCGACATAATTTTGGTCAAACGAGTCTCATATAGGGACTACGACCACGTAACGGGACCTAAGTATTCGGCGCCGTCAATGACGATTTGGTCGGGTCGCTACACAAGATATGTGTACGGTTACTATGATTTATGAAAATGGTTTCGTACAAGAGAAAGATGTACTGTATTTAAAAGATATAGCATGTACATTACATGTGGGTATAGGATTCGGGCCCATTTGTACCATGCAGGATTTAAATCTTGTGGTCTATCAAAATGACGAATTTTATTGTTTTATGATAAACTTATGAACTCACCAACCTTTTGGTTGACACTTTAAAGCATGTTTATTCTCAGGTATGAAAGAAATCTTCTGCTGTGCATTTGCTCATATTACATGGAGTCGTTCATGGCATATAGAGGTCAGAACCTCGCAATGGGACTAACTGTTGAAGACTTCGTCCAGATGGATTAGGACGGGTCCTTTCAGAATTGAACTTCTTCCAACCAAAATGCACACTTTGAAAACTTAGCGTACAGTTTTTCTTTCCTCAACAACTCTAACACTTTTCTCAAATGTTCTTCGTGCTCCTGGGCATTCTTTGAGTAAAATAAGTATGTCATCGATGAAAGCAATGACAAACTTGTCAAGGTATGGTCCACACACTCGGTTCATGAGGTCCATGAACACAGCTGGTGCGTTAGTCAACCCAAACGGCATAACCATAAAATCGTAATGACCGTAACGCGTCCTAAAAGCAGTCTTTGGAATATCATCCTCCTTCACCCGCATTTGATGATACCCAGAACGTAAATCAATCTTCGAATAAACCGATGAGCCTTGTAGTTGATCAAATAAGTCGTCGATTCTCGGTAGTGGGTAGCGGTTCTTGATGGTAAGTTTGTTCAACTCTCGGTAGTCGATACACAACCTAAATGTACCATCCTTCTTCTTGACAAACAAAACAGGAGCTCCCCATGGTGATGTACTTGGTCGTATAAAACCACGCTCTAAAAGTTCTTATAGTTGGCTTTGGAGTTCTTTCATTTCACTGGGTGCGAGTCTGTATGGAGCACAAGCTATTGGTACAGCTCCTGGTACGAGATCTATTTGAAATTCAACAGATCGATGTGGAGGTAGTCCCGGTAATTCTTTCGGAAATACATCGGTAAATTCTTTTGCGACGGGAACATCACTGATGTTCTTTTCTTTAGGTTTAACTTCCTCGATGTGTGCTAGAATGACGTAACAACCTTTTCTTATTAGTTTTTGCGCCTTCATACTACTAATAAGATTTAATTTCGCGTTATTCTTTTCTCCATACACCATTAAAGGTTTTTCTTTTTCACGCACAATGCGAATCGCATTTTTGTAACAAAAGACTTCTGCTCTCACCTTTTTCAACCAGTCCATGCCAATTATTACATCAAAACTCCCTAACTCGACTGGTATTAAATCAATTTTAAATGTTTCGTCAACCAGTTTAATTTCTCTATCCCGACATACTTTATCTGCTGTAATTAGTTTACCGTTTGCTAATTCGAGTAAAAATTTACTATCCAAAGGCGTCAATGGGCAACTTAATTTAGCACAAAAATCTCTACTCATATAGCTTCTATCCGCACCCGAATCAAATAAAACATAAGTAGATTTATCGTCAATAAGAAACTTACCCGTAACAAGCTCCGGGTCTTCTTGCGCTTCTGCCGAATTAATGTTGAAGACTCGTCCACGGCCTTGCCCATTATTATTCCCTTGATTAGGGCATGCTTTGGTGAAATGGCCCGGCTTTCCGCATCCGTAACAAATAATGGAATTATCTGTTCTGTTATTTTTATATGCCTTTGGTCCATAGACATCAAACTTCGTTACACTATGTCCGGTTCTATTACACTTGGTACACACTACTACATAGAACTTATCTGGATGAAACCCTCCACACCTTAGACATTTATTGTTCTGATTGTTGTTGCCATTGTTGTTATTGATTTGGTTGTTGTTGGGATTGTTATTGTTGTTGGAACGGTTGTTGTAGTTGTTGTTGTTGTTGGGACATTTGTTGTAGTTATTGTTAGGATTGCGGTTATTATTGCGATTGTTGTTGCGGTTGTTGGGATAGTTGTTGCGATTGTTATTGTTGTTGTACTGGTGATTCTTGTCACCATTTTCCTCCCACTTCCTCTTGAGTTGTTTCGTGTTGGCTTCTTCGGCCGCCTGTTCTTTAATTCTTCCCTCAATCTAATTTATGAGTTTATGAGCCATTCGACTTGCCTTTTGTATGGAAGCAGGCTCGTGTGAACTCACATCTTCTTGAATCCTTACTGGTAACCCTTTTATAAACGCGTCGATCTTCTCCTCTTCATCTTCGAACGTTCCTGGACATAATAGGCACAACTCTGTGAATCGTCGTTCATATGTGGTAATGTCGAACCCTTGTGTTCGTAACTCTCTAAGCTTTACCTTGAGATTATTGACTTCGTTTCTAGGACGGTACTGCTCGTTCATCAGTTGCTTGAATGCTGACCATGGTAGTGCGTAAGCAGCATTTTGTCTTACCTGTTCAAGATAGGTGTTCCACCACGTTAACGCAGTACCTGTGAAGGTATGCGTAGCGTACTTAACTTTGTCCTCTTCAGTACACTTACTTATGGCAAACACCGATTCGACTTTCTCAGTCCACCGTTTCAATCCAATTGGTCCTTCGGTTCCATCGATTTCCAAAGGTTTGCAGACAGTGAATTCTTTGTAGGAGCATCCTACACGATTTCTTGTGGGATTAGTTCCACTACTAGAACTAGAGTTATTGTTGTTATTTTGCATTGCAGCCTACACTGCGGCTATGTTTGCAGCAAGGAAAACACGGAAGTCTTCCTCGCTCATGTTCAAATTCTGACGAGTAGTCGGTGCCATTTCCTTCAAAAATAGCCAAACGAATTAAGTTAATCACATAGAATTTTAAGAGTAGTCAATAGTATTTCGTAGCATAGTATGAACTCATTTATAAAAGCTTTTTCTTTATATTAGCGTTTTATAGTTTTTAATTCGGGTAGTACCTACCCGTTAAGTTCATACTTAGTAGCTAATATACAATTCAACTACTACAATTCCATATGAAAAAACTGATTATAATAAAATTTCGCGTTCAAATTTTATATAATAATTACAACTTACAATACCGCTATTATACATTTAGGATGAAATATAGCACATAATAACTTTGCTACTCGGCAGCTATAAAGGCATTTCTAGTTAATACGCAAGTCGTTCAGCAAAAGAAATAAAGACACGTAATTCATAAGTCCAGAAACAAGTCATGCATTCTAGTTTTACTAAGACGACTTCCCATCCTTGGTCTTGTGGAAAGTAACCGTTATGACCATTGGCTAGGCAGCTTGTTGTAATGTCGTCAAAAGGAAGAGGGTTTCGTAATGTCCAACAGCCCCGTAATAATCTAAAAACTTTGTTTCTCACCTCAACTACTGAATCTGTTACTTGTGGAAAGGTTTTATTTAAAAGCTGTAATCCGATGTTCTTTTTCTCACTTTGGTAAGAAGCGAACATCACTAACCCGTAAGCATAACATGCTTCTTTATGTTGCATGTTAGAAGCTCTTTCTAACTCGCGAAATCCTATGTTGGGATATGTTGAGTCAAAATAGGTTCTTAACCCGTAGCGTAAAATTGTATTTGGGTTCCCCTCATTTAACGCTTTAAAGAAAACACGGCGTAACTTACGGTCTCCCCAATGTGATATACCCTACCTATCAAAGGAAAGCCTTTTATAAACTAAGGCATTTCTGGAAAGTCTTTCAAATGTTTGACAAGTTAATTTCGCCATAACTAAATGTGCTGATGAATTCTGACCGACTCTAGACAAGATTTCCTCAATCGTATCTTCTGGTAGGTCTTCTAAAATATTCGGTTGTCTACCTTTAACGTCCATTTTGTTTTTATACTGTAAAATAGACAAGGATTAGATTCATAAAAGATAATTAACAAATAATACAAGCAATTTTTACATAGAACATAAAAGTACAAGCACACTACAATACATATAATACACAACATGATTACAACCCTCTAATCTGAATCACTGGTTTCTTCTTCTTTGGACATGGTTCGTTTTCCTAATTTTCTAGGGATATATGGTGTTTCTCTAATACGAGCCGTCGTTTTCCACAATGGTTTAGAAAAACCTGGTGGTTTAGAGATTCCCGGATTATTGTTACAATTTAGGAAATACGGACGTTGCCGATACATATAAAGTTCATCGGGGTTGGAATCAGGTTTCTCTATTTTTATACCTTTTCCCTTATTATTTTCTTTTGCTTTATTAAATTGGGTCGAGGTAATTTCTATAACATCATCGGAATCCTCATCGGGATCCGAGTCATCGGAAAATTGGTAATCTTCCAAATAATTTGCTTCCTCGCCGGAAACACCGTTGACCATTTTTAACGTTGGTCCGTTGGTTGAGGATTTTCTTTTATTTAATCGATTTACTGTAAGTATCGATATTTCTTCCTCCGGAACCTCTTCTTCTTCCAGTTCCTCCTCTTCCGGTTCCTCTTCCGGTTCCTCCTCTTCCGGTTCCTCCTCTTCTGGTTCCTCTTATGGAATTTGTGAATCTTCCCAAAGTATATTCGACTCTTCATTACTATTAGGTGAGTCGATGGGATTTGTACTAGTGGTAGACATCTATCACACAATATCAAACATATTAAGAGGTTAATATATCACATAATAAGTACATATAGTTTCCAATAAAAGTGTTAAGCAATCGTCTTTAAAGAAAACACGATCGAAGTCCAGACTCACTAATGTATCCTAACAAACTCGATAAGACACACTAATGCAAATTTCTGGTTCTCTAAGACCAACGCTTAGATATCAACTGAAATGTCCAGTTCATATTGATTATAAACGTTCCATATTAATTGATTTTGTTGCGAAGTTTTGACCTCTATATGAGACGTTTTTCAAAGACTGCATTCGTTTTTAAAACAAACCATAACCTTTATTTTATCGAAAAGGTTAAAAGGACACCACCTAGATTATCAGAAATGATAATCTAAAAATATCACACTTACACACTACCAATACATATTGGTTTACAATATTAATATGTTACAACAAAGTAAATCTCGAATGCAGTTTTAAACAATATTATACAAGCATGCTGACACCAAATCTTGTCCATATATTAGCATGCAACAGCGGAAGCTCTTAATAATCACCTGAGAATAAACATGCTTTAAACGTCAACAAAAATGTTGGTGAGTTATAGGCTTAACCTATATATCAAATTGTAATAATAGACCACAAGATTTCATCTTTTAATAACATGCAAACTGCATAAAAATCATTCGTATGGTTGAACACCTGGTAACCGACATTAACAAATGCATCTATAATATCCCCATATATAATTATCGAAGTACTAAAGCGTTCAAATTCTCTGACTGGGGCTTGTCAATGGCCCATAGATCTATCTTTAGGATTCGCGTCAATTGGTGGTAATTATAATAAACACCAATTCTTAGGTTACCAAGTTCAACAAGGGCGATATCCGGTATAACGATTCAACATAGAATGTAGTTTCAATACTTGTGTCTATTTTGTAAATCATTTTTCAAAACTGCATGTATTCTCATCCCAAAATATTAGATTTTAAAAGTGGGACTATAACTCACTTTCACAGATTTTTACTTCGTCGGGAAGTAAGACTTGGCCACTGGTCAATTCACGAATCTATAACAAATATGTACATATATATCAAAGTATGTTCAAAATATATTTACAATATTTTTAATACGTTTTAATGTTTTAAGTTTATTAAGTCAGCTGTCCTCGTTAGTAACCTACAACTAGTTGTCCACAGTTAGATGTACAGAAAATAAAGCAATATATATTATCTCGAATCAATCCACGACCTCGTGTATACAAGTCTCAGGCTAGATCATAACCCAAAGTATATATAATATTTTGGAATCAACCTCAACCCTGTATAGCTAACTCCAACATTACTGCATATAGAGTGTCTATGGTTGTTCCGAAATATATATAAATATAGATGGGTCGATATGATATGTCAAAACATTGTATTCGTGTCTATGGTATCCCAAGATTACATAATATATTAGAATACATGTATAATACAAAATGAGTTAGCTAGGATATGATTAATATAGATTTGTTACCAATTTTCACATAGCTACAATCAAGAAAAATTAACCAATCTTGTTTTACCCATAACTTCTTCGTTTTAAATCTGTTTTGAGTGTTTCAAGTTGCTATGGTTTCATATTGAACTTAAGTTTATGAATCTAAACAGAAAAAGTATAAGTTTATAGTCGGAAATACATGTTACAAGTCATTTTTATAAAGGTAGTCATTTCAGTCGAAAGAACGACGTCTAGATGACCATTTTGGAAAACATACTTCCACTTTGAGTTTAACCATGATTTTTGGATATAGTTTCATGTTCATAAGAAAAATAATTTTCCCAGAAGAACAACTTTTAAATCAAAGTTTATCATAGTTTTTAATTAATTAACCTAAAACAGCCCGCGGTGTTACTACGACGGCGTATATCCGGTTTTACGGTGTTTATCGTGTTTTCCGGTTTTAAATTATTAAGTTAGCATATCATATAGATATAGAACATGTGTTTAGTTTATTTTAAAAGTCAAGTTAGAAGGATTAACTTTTGTTTGTGAACAAGTTTAGAATTAACTAAACTATGTTCTAGTGATTACGAGTTTAAACCTTCGAATAAGGTAGTTTTATATATATGAATTGAATGATGTTATGAATATCATTACTACCTCAAGTTTAGTAGGTAAACCTACTGGAAGTGACAAGAAATCATCTAGCTTCAAAGGATCTTGGATGGCTTGAAAGTTATTGAAGTAGGATCATGACACAAAAACAAGTTCAAGTAAGATTTTTACTCGAATTAAGATAGTTTATAGTTATAGAAATTGAATCAAAGTTTGAATATGAATATTACCTTGAATAATAAAGATAACCTACTGTAAATAACAAAGGTTTCTTGATCTTAGATGATTACTTGGAATGGATTAGAAAGCTTGGAAGTAAACTAGTAAACTTGAAAGGATTTTCGAAGTGTTCTTAAAGTGTTCTTCCTAAGATGATTATAGTTTGATTCTTGAAGTAATTTTTGATGAAGATGTTGATTAGCTACTGGAAAAATTCGTTCATAAGTGTGTGTGTGTGTGTGTGTGTGTGTTGAGAGAGAATTAGAAAGAGAATTGAAAGTGAAATGGAGTGAATGATGAGTGGTGAGTGGTGAGTGGGGTTAAAAGGAGTTCTAGTTAGTTGACTAGTTCATGGTAGAAGTTAAAATTGATTAGTCATGCATGACATAATCAAGAGTGAAATCCCATGCTAGTTCCTATTGGTATATACCCATAGTAAGTACGTCTAGAAGCTGTGTATAATACGGGTATGAATACGACTAGAATTCTTGATGAAAAAAGAATGGGAAAGTAACTGTAACCATTTTCGTTAAGTATGAGTGTTTTGATATATGTCTTGAAGTCTTCCAAAAGTATATTAATACATCTAAATACACTACATGTATATACATTTTAACTGAGTCGTTAAGTCATCGTTAGTCGTTACATGTAAGTGTTGTTTTGAAACCTTTAAGTTAACGATCTCATTTAATGTTGTTAACCCAATGTTTATTATATCTAATGAGATGTTAAATTATTATATTATCATGATATTATGATGTATTAATATATCTTAATATGATATATATACATTTAAATGTTGTTACAACGATAATCGTTACATGTATGTTTCGTTTCGAATTCCTTAAGTTAGTAGTCTTGTTTTTACATATGTAGTTCATTGTTAATATACTTAATGAGATACATAATTATCATAATATCATTTTATATATATATATATATATATATATATATATATATATATATATATATATATATATATATATATATATATATACACATACATACATATATGTCATCATATAGTTTTTACAAGTTTTAACATTCGTGAATCGCCGGTCAACTTGGGTGGTCAATTGTGTATATGAAACTCATTTCAAATAATCAAGTCTTAACAAGTTTGATTGCTTAACATGTTGGAAACACTTAATCATGTAAAAATCAATTTCATTTAATATAAATAAACATGGAAAAGTTCGGGTCACTACATAATGATGATGTCATTATTAGGCTAATTCTTTTGTTAAGAAAAAATCAAAAAGAAAAAGAAAAAAATATAAGCCTTTAAGGTGATGTCATTAATCTAATTAATAACTAATTGAATTAAACCTAATTGAATTAAACCTAATTATTTATTTATTTCATGTTTTTCGAGAAAAAATTTACTCTCATTAATTATTATTATATTATTATTTAAATTTAAATATTAGATTAATTACGTTATATATGTATGCGAAATACACGTCTCATTAAAAGGTTCTAATGTAGACTTTTATGACAAAGAAAATAGTAATTGTGATGAAAATTGGAAGATGATGGTGAGAGAATAAATGTAGTTCATTCATTCCGACCAAGTTAAGTACATCAATGTGTTTATAAAAACAACGAGAAGTTTCTTAGTCAAAATCCGCCGAGTCATTAAACTAAATAACTTTAGCGTTTAAATTCACTTAATACAAAAAATATATCATTAAACAGTTTTGTTTAAACAAACCCGTGATTTTACGGGTAATTTCACTAGATTGATACTATATGTCTTACTAAATTTTTATAATTTTTTTAATGATAACCTTAAAGACTATTTTAAGAAAGACACATTATGGATGGTGAGCTTGTTATTTAAAAGTTAGCCGGGTAGTTATTGTTAATGTACACGTGAATTAAACATGTTCTAAAATCTTAAAGATAAGAATTAACTTTAAAAAATTCTTGAATCTTTTTCCTACTCCATCCGTCCCATATTTATTGTTTCCCGATAAAAATCACACAGTTTAAGAAAAAAATAACTATTATATATACTTTTTGTTAACTTTTCAATTCTACTCCTTAATTTTTATCAAATTTTTTTGTTTTATATTCATAAAGAAACGATAAAAAATAACTTTACCTTATTATTTATATCTATATATGAAAGTAAAAACAATTAATTTAGGGCAGTTCCAGGGTCGTCTCAACAATTCAAAGGTCCTAGACGAAAATAAAAATGAGTTCACATATACTTTAAAAATTTTTACTACGCATAAAAGAATAATATTCTAATTTATCTATTTATTTATTTACATTATATTTAACTATTAAAAAATTTCTTTTAACTTTAATTGACAACTTTTTATTTGATTTAATTAAATATATTGAGAAAATTATTTACATATTCAAAATTTTGGACCATTATAAATTTTTGGGCCCTAAGCGGTTGCCTATCTTGCCTATGCTCGAAGAAACCTCTGGGCAGTTCAAAATGAATAGTGGACAATAATTATAGAACGAATGGAGTATTATAAGGGGCGTGAAGTAATTATCCCTATATACTAATTTCCATCAGTGTTGTAAAAGTCGGCCGATGCGTCGTTTTTTTGGGTTCTCCGTCTCGTTTTTTCTGAAAAACGACTCAAAAGACTGTCAAAGCTAAAATTTCGATTAAATTCTATCAAAGTTGGTCAAAAACGGTCAATATCAGTCAAATTTTCGTCAAGATGTGATATGTTTTAAAATTAGGGTTTGTTTTCATTTTTTGGGCCTCTCTTTTCTCTGTGTCCTTGCTGATTATGTACTCGGTAACATTAATTGAGTTCGAAGTTTGATTGTTTTTAAATTCAAGTTCTTATTTAAGAAATTTATGGTACATAATCAACTATTTTATACATATATAAATATATATTTAAGAAATTATTAATAAAGTCAACATTGGTTAACGACCGATGCGTCCCCGACGTGTCCCCGACTCGGCCGACGCGTCCTTTTTAGGTCTCGACCGATGCGTCTCCGACACAAGACTTTTACAACCTTGATTCCCATAGTTGGGGAATAGTAATTGAATAGTACACATTTTTATGCTTTACTAAGTTGTACATCGCGCAGAAACTGTTGTACCCACAAGGGGTAGTACTGAGTTACAATTGCTTTTTTTCTTTTTCTTTTTTTTTTTTCATTCTCCCCTACAAATTTTACAAAAGAACTGAACAAAAATGTCGACCTGACTTTTTTTAAACTAATTTTCCTCAAAAATTCTTATTCTGTTATTTTTACCCTTCTTTTTAGACAAAATTTCATTCCTCGTCCCTGAACTTTACATCGATTTTGACTCCCTGTCCTTTTTTTTGTGCATTCCTCGTCCCTAAACTTTAAAAAATGTACATCCCTCGTCCCCCCGTCTACTTTCTGTCAAAACCTGCTGTTACCCCTTATCACGTGCATGTCATGTGAGGGTATTTTTGTCATTGTAAAAATTTTCCCATTTATATTTATTATTTATTATATATATTATATAATTATATTATATTATTATTATTATGGAGGTTATATATAGAATTAGAAATTAGAAATAGAAATACATTGATATGGAATTAGATCCCAATGTATTCGACGGGACCAGTTCAACAAGAAAGGAAATTAGATCCACTTCATATACAAATGAAAGTCGGTGGTTACGATTTGGTGTAGATCTGAAAATGCCAGATCTGCAAATTTCGACGGGACCAGTCACAATTTCAGTCACGAGGGATGTAGATCCAATACTCCGGTTTCAGTCACGATTTGGTCACGACTTCAGTCACGATTTGGTGTAGATCCAATACTCCGGCGGCCTCAGGTCACGATTTCAGTCACCAAATCGGATCTTGGAACTCAGGGTTCAAGAACTTCATGTGATTATGTCAATTAAATTGTTTTAGAGTTTGCATTTTCTTATGGAGGTTAGTTTTTGTTTGTTAATTGTTATATTTATTTGTAGAATTTTACATATCATTGTTGTAATTGTTATGCAGATTATGTAAATTTTTTATGTTTTTATTTAATTTATACATTATATTATAATTTAATTATGTGTTGTAAGTATATAAAGTTTATGGGAGTGTACTGTGAGAACAATGAAGATGATGATGTAAAACATAAAATGGAAATGGATTTGATGTTCCATATGCAATATATTAATTAAAATTGAGATTAAGGAAAATGAAGCAACTAATTAACGAGTCTGAATTACAAGGTGTAATTGTATACATTCATAATTTATTTTGTTGATTTTATAAAATATAAAACTAGGGTTCTTGATTTTGGGATGATGAACATGAGATGAAGAAGATGAGGGTGAAAAATAAGTTATATAAAAAAGAAAAGAAAAAGAATTAAAAGACTAAAGTACCCTCACATGCTTTTCACATAACTAAACAAACGGCTGATTTTGACTGAAAGTAGACGGGAGGACGAGGGATGTAGATTTATGATACATTAGGGATGAGGAGTGCACAAAAAAAAAAGGACAGGAAGTCAAAATCGATGTAAAATTCAGGGACGAGGAATGAAATTTTGTCTTATTAGAATTGAAAGTATGGATTGTAGTTTAGAAAGCGTGCTTGCGAGATAACCTGCACAAGTTGCTTGAGATAATCTGCAGAAAAGAGGTTTGTACAGCTCGAGGAAGGCACGCGTGAAGCTTTTTTTAGCTGCATTTTTTTAAAATTTTTATCTCTTTCTCTAAGTACTCCGTACTAATTAATAATACAAATACAAATTATGTTTAATCAAAAATTAATTGGAATTACTACATCATCAACATGGTCTCAATTTTTTTTTTTTGATTTTTTTTTAATTTTTTTATAGAAGGCAATATATTGTTTTATGACATCATTTAATTGACATTTTCTAAGTATTGTAAATAAGCGATGACCCAGATGACTTATTTATAGGCATGCATGATCCGTCATATTCGGAGACACGTGTCATGCTGCTATTGATTGATTTATGCGAGATTTACGTAACCGACTTTATGCTAAATAGTGATGTGGCATGTATGTTGCTCACGTGCTTACTTAAGGGCTTAAGCATAGAAAGCTGTCTTCAGAGTTTACGCAAAAGGCTGGGCGGCCTGACATGTAATTTATTTATTGTTCTTGATGGAGCACGTTGAGCGGATAAATAATAAAAACTGCTTTTAACACTGTTTTTGTGTGTTCGGAACATTTTCTCCATACGAAAATGATGTTTTTATACGTGTAAACCATATGATACACCATTAAACAGTTATTTTATCATCATGCATATTTATACCTTTGTTTACCACCTCCTTTGATTCTGGAACTCGTAATTATGAATTACACTACATTGATTCTTTCCGAATTCTTTCCCATAATCCAATCACCAATATTAAAGCCACTCTAGCAGATTAGACACATAACAAAGAACATATCGAATTGAGCAGAACGAAAGAGAAAATTAAGATCATCGTTGTTCACCCCTACAAAGTCAGAGGATATTAGCGTTACTATTATGAAAGCTCTTCTCAGTATGTGTCGGTTGTTCTAGTGTATGAAATTTAGAAAAGAAAATATTACATCGTTTTCTAAGAAGTTGAGGGTTCAAGTCCCGTCGTGGATATATATATATATATATATATATATATATATATATATATATATATATATATATATATATATATCGTGGATTATAGTAAATATTCGTGTAAAGTGTTTGTTAGTTTGCCTTTCAAAAAAAAAAAAAGTTTCAACGTTTCTCAATCTCATCCAACATGTTCGTTGGAATCAGTGGCGAATCTAGGATCGTAACTCAGTGGGGTCCTAATTTTTTTTCGATAACTTATATAAATATAAAATTGAACGTGTCTGGTCGGGTCGAAGCGAATCGGGTCATTACATCTTAAGTGCCACAATCAAAGTATAAACAATAACTTTGTTATATAAATCAACAATTTTGTCAAGTCTGTAAGTAAATGAAAAAAAAAAAAAAGTAACTAATAACTATCCATACAACACATTTTAAAAGAATACGTTATAGATCGGGTATTTTTTAACCAGCGGAATTAACGTCACTGACGGGGCCATTAGCCACCCACTCTATCATATTCAGGAAGTCACATATCATGTTTACTTCATACACCCGTTAGCAAAGACTCAGGATATTACACCCAAACAAAACCCCCGAAGGAACTTTGCTATATATGGGCATATCCCATCATTTGGAAAAAACCCCTGAGGACTCCATAATCAATTGCAAAGTAAATTGCATTATGAAATCCCTACTCGAAGCTCGAACTCGAGACATCTCAAACACTCAAGATAGAGCGGTAACCACTTAGCTAAATGGAGATGGTTAGTTATAGATTGGGATTGGGAGTTGAAATTTGAATATAAGTAAGGAGAATAAAAACGGTTCACTTTTCTTTATATTTTTAATATTTATTAATGGCTCATACTATAAAATCACAAGTGTACTAATTTCTAAATATTTTTTTGGTGGCTCATACGATAAAATTATAAACTTGAAAATAATATGGGGTCCTACAATTGTATTTAGTGGTGTTATGTAAAATTTTTAATAATCGTTTGTAAAAAAAATTTCGTAACTAGTGGTGTCACGGGACTCCACAGGTAAAGAGCTAGGTTCGCCCCTGGTTGGAATTCAAGAATTCATGATCACAATTTTATGATCATGAACACCAGATTATGGATATCATTTGTTAGCTCAAATTTGTCAATGTTACTATTGATTTTCTTTTTCTTTTTCTTGATTGCTAATGACTTAACGTAGAATTAATCTTTTGCCAAAAGGGGTTCAGATTTTGCTTTTCTCATATAATGTATATTGTTTTATGCTAGATTGATAATAACTAGTTTACGAACCTCACTTCGCGCCGGGGGTTCGGTTTTAAATGTATTTTAGTGCGTTTAGTTTGTAAAATTATTTCGTGGCTAACGATGATGTCGTTGAAGCGCAACTCGAGTCGAACTAAAAGGTATAATTCGTGAAAGATTTAAATGTTATTTTAAATTAACAATATATGTGCTATGTGCATCTCCGCGTTTCGCTATGGAATTGTCGACTTTTAATAATTTAACGCAAAATCAACGTTTATGAAAAGTACCTCAAATATTTAGCGTTTTTTAAAAAGATTCCATTTTGCGTATAGTTAGTGACATTGTGTTCCTAAAATTATTTCGAGTTTAATGACGATGTCGGAAAAATTTAACTCGTTGCGAGCGAGAAGATATGACCCGTTGAATATTTGTGTGGAGTTTAGTTAAGATTTGTTTATGAAAATTGTTATTTGACACTTTACTCCTCTGTTTGGGGGCGGTTTTAATTTTTGAACAAAGTTTGGGGTTTTTTGGAAAAAGAAAAAAAAAAGGTGAAAAAAAAATAAATAAAAAAAGGTGAAAGGACGAAATATATTATATAATATTATTATAGTTATAATAACGGGGAGGCGAGTCAGGTCGGGTCGGGGTAAAGGGGTAGGGTTGGGGGTGTTTTGTATTTTCTCGAGGGTGTGAGGTTTTTTTAGGAAAATTGGGGAGGGGCCGATTCGTACTTTGGATAAAGTTTGGGGTCATTAGTGTGAGATTGAGATAGTCCAAAATAGTAGTATTGGGGAGGGGGCCGATTCGTAAATAGTAGTATTGGGGAGGAGCCGATTCGTACGTTGGATAAAGTTTAGGGGCCTTACTTTGGATAAAGTTTGGGGGCATTAGTGTGAGATTGAGATAGTCCAAAATAGTAGTATTGGGGAGGGGGGCCGATTCGTAAATAGTAGTATTGAGGAGGAGCCGATTCGTACGTTGGATAAAGTTTGGGGACCTTAGTGTGAGATTGAGATAGTCCAAATAGTACTATTCATTTGAACTATCTCAATTAGATATAAGGTAAATTAGTAGTATTGGGGAGGGGGGCCGATTCGTAAATAGTAGTATTGGGGAGGGGCTGATTCGTACGTTGGATAAAGTTTGGGGACCTTAGTGTGAGATTGAGGTAGTCCAAATAGTACTATTCATTTGAACTATCTCAATTAGATATAAGGTAAATAGTAGTATTGGGGAGGGGGCCGATTCGTAAATAGTAGTATTGGGGAGGGGCCGATTCGTACGTTGGATAAAGTTTGGGGACCTTAGTGTGAGATTGAGATAGTTCAAATAGTACTATTCATTATATGATATAAGGTATAATACAGTTTACTGTTGTGAGATTAATGTATGGTCCATGGTACATAGCCCATGGTCCATGGCCCATTCTCGTTGTTGCTTTCCAATTATTGTTTAACTAGACATCACTTATTTTTTTGTTTTATACAGCTAGCAATTTACGAAATACGTATATAATAGTCTGGCCCCAGCATTGAGCAAAGGAGCCCAAAATAAATAGTCAACGCTACAAGAATTTTATACTAGTTTCAGTTTTATTTTATTTACTAGTTTTATGAGCCCGTACATTGCACAACAATTGTATAAATTAGTTTTTAATAAGTTTATGTTAATACTGATTAAATGTATAATACAATTACAATGGAAAAAACCTTTATTATTGATAACATCAGTATGAATGCATTAATATTGAAAATATTAGTATCGTAAACGTTGGTATTAAATAGAATTACAATACAACAATCAATTATTCTCATTTAATGTTCCACATTTTCTCGAAGATGTAGTGATATATTTATGAGCCTGTCCGTTAAAAATACATGTCCGCATATGTCAAAATATTTGATATACTTTAAGTTTATTCAAATATCATATTTTGTATTTAATATAGATATTTGATTGTTTATTTAAATTAAATTATATACCTAAGTTTTATTTAAAGTTTATTCCTTTATATCCCTATGTTTCACACACATTTGTGTTGTAGAGTATAATTTATGCTTAAATATAAGCTTCTGTATTAAAATGCAAATCTTGTTCACTATGTTTTATGTGTATATCTCCTAATAGCCGATAATAATTTTTTAGTAATCGTAGTGTATTTAGAATATTATTAAACAATATTAACTTTTATATTTAACTTATTATTTTTTTATATATATTTTTGTTAAAGTCTAAAAGTAACGTTCTATTGCTCTTGTTACTTCCATTCAATATATTTATAATATTTTATTTATTTAATTTAATATTTAACTAATTTATTGTATTTAGAATATGATTACTTTTCATATTTTAAAAAATTATTTATTATTTAATTTAATATATAAATAATTTATAGTATTTATAAAAGGAATACTTTCCTTATTTTAAAAAAATCAAATTAATAGATTAGAAGAACCAACAGAATGATACGTGGTAATTTTAATGAGAAGACGACACGACAGCATAATAGCACGCGCTTTATATAATGTAATATAGATATATAGATGTATATAGATAGATAGATAGATAGAAAGAAAGAAGATTATTCGGATTATTCAATAATACATATATAATCCACAATTTTAACGTCTTTATTTAGTCACCATATGGTCACCTTACCATAACCGTAACCCCCTTTGTCACCACCATATACCCCCTTTTTCCATGTCCTTGAGCTGGTATAAATTTGCTATATAAAGTCACGCATTCCTAACACACTTGCGCACTCTCGAACATACACTTATCGCAAAAATGTAGTCTAAGTAGTGGAGGAATCATAAATTTTTTTCACTGAAAGCAAATTTATTAAAAAAAAATGTTCACATTCACTGTAATTTTATTTTCCCCTATTCTTCTATAATATTACAACCTTTTGAGTCATGGGCTTTTGAGTTGGGGACAAAATATGCAGTTATTGAGCAACATACGACAATTTTTCTTCAAAGTAAGGAGTTCAACAATGAAAAAGATGGAGGCTTTTGGGTTATGGACTTTTGAGTTGGAGAATAATACAGAATTTTAAGCTTAAAAATTTCAAATCTACTAAGGTGGCCTACTCTATTTTCGCCCCTGTCTTGTAACTAATACGACAACAAAGAAACAAAATAATATTTTAGATCAGAGTATGGAGTTGTAATTTTTGAATATTCGGATTTGTTCTAATCTTTTAATTGAAATGTTTGTGGTTTTAATTACTCAGTATTATAAAACTTGGATTTAATATGGTTATTACTTAATCACTTTGTGTATTTGTTGGAATATAATTAGTTAATTAGATATTTCAGAAAATATATTTCTATCAAAACCTATATATATATATATATATATATATATATATATATATATATATATATATATATATATATATATATATATATATATATACACTAGGATTTAGAGCCCGTGCGTTGCAATGGTAGGTAAAAAATCGTGCAAAATTAAGATTATTCAAAATAAAATATTCTTGTGCGCTATAGATAAAACTAGTTATCGAACCCTCGCTTCGCGCCGGGGGTTCGATTTTCAATATATTTTATTGCGTTTAGTAAAATTATTTTGTGGCTAACGATGATGTCGTTGAAGCGCAACTCGAGTCGAACTAAAAGGTATAACCCGTGAAAGATTTAAATGTTATTTTAAATTAACAATATATGTGCATCTCCGCGTTTCGTTATGGAATTGTCGACTTTTAAAAAATTTAATGCAAAATAAACGTGTATGAAAAGTACCCCAAATATTTAGCGTTTTTTAAAAAGCGTCCGTTTTGCGTATAGCTAGTGACATTGTGTTCCCAAAATTATTTCGAGTTTAACGATGGTGTCGAAAAAATTTAACTCGTTGCGAGCGAGAAGATATGACCCGTTGAATATTTGGGTGGAGTTTATTTAAGTTTTTTTTTATGAAAATGGTTATTTGACGCTTTAACCCCCTGTTTGGGGGGTCAATTTGAATATTTCAAAAAAGTATGGGGGACTTTGTTGGTAAAATAAAATTTAGTTAAAATTTAAAAAAAAAATGGAAAGTCGAAAATGCCCCTGATTACTATTTATAACTTTTGTCTATTAGTAAATATGTAAATATAAGATTATTTAAAATAAAATGGGGTATGATATGTGCAAATGAATAGCCAACCTTGCTATAAATGTTACACATTTTAGAGCCCTTGCGTTGCATGGTGGATTATTGATTTTTTTCAAACAATTATTCTTTTGAGTTTAAGATCCCGTGGTGTTGACAAATTTTAAAAGTAATTTTGGGTAATGTTGATAACTTAACGGCTACAATTTTTTTAATTTCACTCCATTAATATCTTTTTAATTATTTATACATATATTATATACTACTTAATATTATAGAAAATATTGAGTCCGTACGTTGCACGACAGTTATACAAATTAGTATTCGATAACGTTAGTAATGATATTTTGTCAAATGTATAATATAATTACAATGAAAAAATCATTTATTACTAATATTATTTGTATCGAAAGTATTAGTATTGAATACTAACGTGAGCCTGTGCGTTGTACGGAAGTTGTACAAATTAGTATTCGATAACGTTAGTATTGATATTTATCAAATATATAATACAATTACAATATTGAAAAAACCGTTTATTACTAATAATATTTGTATCAAAATATATATATATATATATATATATATATATATATATATATATATATATATATATATATATATATATATATATATATATATATATATATATATATATATATATATAATAGGGGCAGGATCAATGGGGAAGTAACCAATCGGGGGGAAGTGGGGGGAAGCAAAATTTTATTTTTTTTCGTTTTTTTGAAATTTTTTTTTCCGGCATCAAGATCAAACGAAAATATGAACATTTAGAAGAGACACTTCGTGATGAATGTTATTATTTAGGCGGAAAAACGATCGACAAGAATAACATTCGAGATAATATTGTTCGTGAAGAATATGAACGTTTTTTTTTCTTCATGTTTTGTGAAGTAAAATTTAGCCCGATTTAGAGTTTAGGGTTTAGGGTTTGGGGTTTATGGAAAAAACCCAAAACACCAAACCCTAAACCCTAAATCCTAAACTCTAAACCGTTCGTGTTAAAAACTCAATTTAAATCCTAAATCTAAACCCTAAATATAAACCCTAAATTTCTAAACCCTAATATCTAAACCCCAATAGCTAAAACCTCAAAATACGCTCGAAAAACACGATAATCGTTATATATTACTTCTTCGAGCGTTTTCCCGCCAAAATAAAAATATTTATCACAAAGTGTCTCTACTAAATGTTCATATTTTCATCTCATCTATAATGTTCGTGAACAAAGTTTTTTCAAAAAATGAAAAAAAAAATTTGCTTCCCCCCGCTTCCCCTCGATTGGTTACTTCCCTCTTTATCCTACCCTTATATATATATATATATATATATATATATATATATATATATATATATATATATATATATATATATATATATATATATATATATATATATTTTACAGATGAAATTCGTTATTTGTTCTTAATTAATCAATGGAAAACGAATATACTAAGCGTTAGTAACTAAACAATTATATAGTCTCATTATGAAGATGAAATTTGTTACGGCTAATAATTGATATTTATATAATTTTCAATATACGGCCAAGTTATTAGTTACCTTTATTATTCATACACTAAAAAGAGAATGCCACGTCTTAATATTTACGGAGTATAACTTTGATTTCCTAATATTGAATTTGATTTTACCGAGTAATTTAAAAATATATTTTATATAATATATATACATATATATGTATATTAAATTATAATGAACAATTAATTCAATTTGATAACAAAATAATACTTAAGCAAAAACCTTTTTATTATATATATATATATATATATATATATATATATATATATATATATATATATATATATATATATATACACACACACACACACTAGGTTTTAGAGCCCGTGCGTTGCACGGCTGGGTAAAAAACCGTGCAAAAACTGAAATTTGCATTTCATATTGGTATGTAAATAGCGATACTAAAAAATAGGAAAAGTATAAGAATTATTTAAGAGCCAGTATTATTGACAAATTTTAAAAATTCTTTTAAGTTTAAGAGTCCAAGGTGTTGACGAATTTTAAAAGTTCTTTTAAGTTTAAGAGCACGTGGTGTTAACAAATTTTAAAAGTGTAACGACCCGGCTTTTTCGACTTGCTTTTGTGCTTTGTGCTTTCACGAAATTGCGTATATGTGTGTACTGAGCTAGTTTATGCTCTGGGATCTTATTTAATGATTAATTACTTTCGTTAATATCTTACAACGTGCTATTAAGTGTGTAATCACTTAACTTGATCCCCGAAAGCTTTTACGACCGTTGATGTCACTTGACGTTTGAAACGAGCTATGTATTTCGGTACACGTTTAACTTTGATCATACTCGGAATATTATGACTACGAAACACTAATTGTTATTTTATAATAACAATTACTTGAGTTTTTGGATGCTTAATTACGCTTAGTAATTTACTAGAGCACACTAGTTAGTCTTGTTGGACTTTCTACCTTGTTGGACTTTAGCCCACCCTACACTAGCTAGTGGACTATTTAACTAGCTCAATTATTATAAGTTAGTGACCCATTATAATGAAAGACACATGCCCATTTATTAGAGGGAACATAATAGCATTTTTGTTAAGCATTATCCTTAATGTTGCATGGGATCCTAACATAAGCACCAACTTTAGACAACCATTAACCAAAAAGTAAAAGTTTGTCCCCCTTGTCCCCCTCCAAAATCACGGCCACCACCACCCCACCCTCACCACCTATAAATACAAGCCTTATTTCGCCCATTCTACACTTGATCTCATTTGCAATTTGAAATGTCCCGTTCATATCGACTTATAAACATTCCATATTAATTGATTTCGTTGCGAGGTTTTGACCTCTATGTGAGACGTTTTTCAAAGACTGCATTCGATTTTAAAACAAACCATAACCTTTATTTTATCGATAAAGGTTTAAAAATATTACGACGATTATCAAATAATGATAATCTAAAATATAGTGTTTTCACACGATTATTACATAATGGTTTACAATAATATTATACATCAATTTAAGTCTTCGAATGCAGTTTTTAAACAATATTATACAAGCATGCTGACTCCAACTCTTGTCCATAAATTAGCATGCAACAGCGGAAGCTCTTAATAATCACATGAGAATAAACATGCTTTAAACGTCAACAAAAATGTTGGTGAGTTATAGGTTTAACCTATATATTTATCAAATTGTAATAATAGACCACAAGATTTCATATTTCCATTTCTCATAAACAACATGCAATCTGCATAAAAATCATTCATATGATGAACACCTGGTAACCGACATTAACAGGATGCATATAGAATATCCCCATCATTCTGGGACTCTCATCGGACATGATAAATCGAAGTACTAAAGAATCCGTAACTCGAATGAGGCTTGTTGGGCCAAATAGATCTATCTTTAGGATTCGCGTCAATTGGTGGCAATTATAATAAACACCAATTCTTAGGCTACCAAACTAAAAAGGGCATATTCGGTTAGATAATTCAACATAAAATGTAATTTTGATCACTTGTGTCTATTTTGTAAAACATTTATAAAACTGCATGTATTCTCATCCCAAAAATAATAGATTTTAAAAGTGGGACTATAACTCACTTTCACAGATTTTTTCTTCGTTGGAAATAAGGCTTGTTAACTGGTCGATTCACGAACCTATAACAAATATGTACATATATATCAAAGTATGATTTAAATATATTCACAACATTTTTTATTACGTTTTTATGATTTAAGTTTGTTAAGTTAGCAGTCCTCGTTAGTAACCTACAACTAGTTGTCCACAGTTAGATGTGCTGAAATAAATCAATATATATTATCTCGAATCAATCCACGACCCAGTGTATACAAGTCTCAGGCTAGATCACAACTCAAAGTATATATATTATTTTGGAATTAACCTCAACCCTGTACAGCTAACTCAAACATTACTGCATATAGAGTGTCTATGGTTGTTCCGAAATATATATATATAGATGGGTCGATATGATATGTCAAAACATTGCATACGTGTCTATGGTATCCCAAGATTACATAATATGTATAATACAATATAAATTAGTTTGGATATGTTTAGTCTAGATTTGTTACAAAATTTTCGTAGCTAAAACTAGCAAATTTATCCAATTTTGTTTTACCCGTCATTTCTTCGTTTCAAATTCGTTTTGAGTGATTCAAGTTGCTATGGTTTCATAATGAACTAAAATTTATGAAACTAAACAGAAAAAGTATAAGTTTATAGTCGGAAATACAAGTTACAAGTCATTTTTTAAAGAGGTAGTCATTTCCGTCGAAAGAACGACATCTTGATGACCATTTTGAAAAACATACTTCCACTTTATGTTTAACCATGATTTTTGGATATAGTATCCTGTTCATATGTAATATCATTTTTCCAGAAAACAAACTTCCAATTCAAAGATTAAGATAGTTTTTATTTTTCTAACCCAAAACAGCCCCCGGTTTCACTACGACGGCGTATGTCTGATTTTACGGTGTTCTTCGTGTTTTCAGGTTTTAAATTATTAAGTTAGCATATCATATAGATATAGAACATGTGTTTAGTTGATTTTAAAAGTCAAGTTAGAAAGATTAACTTTGTTTGCGAACAAGTTTAGAATTAACTAAACTATGTTCTAATGATTACAAGTTTAAATCTTCGAATAAGATAGCTTTATATGTATGAATCGAATGATGTTATGAACATCATTACTACCTCAATTTTTGTGGATAAACCTACAGGAAAAGAGAAAAATAGATCTAGATTCAAAGGATCTTTGGATGGCTTGAAAGTTCTTGAAGTAGAATCATGACACGAAAACAAGTTCAAGTAAGATTTCCACTCGAAATAAGATTGTTATAGTTATAGAAATTGAATCAAAGTTTGAGTATGATTATTACCTTGAATTAGAAAGATATCTTACTGTAAATAAGAAAGATTTCTTGAGATTGGATGATCACTTGAAATGGATTTGCAAGATTGGAAGTAAGCTAGCAAGTTTGAAAGATTTCTTGAAGTGTTCTTGAATGGTTGTTTTTATGATGATTAAAGCTTGTAATTGAAGCTAAAAGATAGTGAAAATGCTTGGAGATGATCAAGTATGATGTTAGGAGTATTTTGAGAGAGAATTTGAAGTGTAAGTATGAGAAAATGGAATGGAAAAATGGGGTGAAATCATAAAAACGGGATTACTTGTTATAAAGAAAAAAAAAGATCCTTAAGTTTGTTTTTAGCTCATTAGTCATACAAGTTGTTAAATAATGGTTCCACATGTTTTTGAATCTAAGATGGCTACTAATAATGAATGATTAAAGGTGTATATACCAATAGTAAATACATCTAGAAGCTGTGTATTGTACGATTACGAATACGGGTACATACGAGTAGAATTGTTGATGAAAATAAATGGGAATGTAATTGTGAGCATTTTTGCTAAGTAGAAGTAGTTTGATATATGTCTTGAAGTATTTCAAAAGTGTACTAATACATATTAATACAATACATGTATATACATTTTAACTGAGTCGTTAAGTCACCGTTAGTCGTTACATGTAAGTGTTGTTTTGAAACCTTTAAGTTAACGAGCTTGTTAAATGTAATTAATCCATTCTTATAATCCTTAAATAAGATGTTAAATTGTTATGTTATCATAATAACATGGTGTATAAATATATCTTAACATCATATATATATGTTAAAATACTATTACAACTATAATCGTTACATATATGTCTCGTTTCGAAATCCTTAAGTTAGTAGTCATGTTTTTACATATGTAGTTCATTGTTAACACACTTTTGATTTACTTAATTATCATTTTATCATGTTAAATATAGTGTAACAATATCTTAATATGATACATATGTATTTAGTAAGACGTTGTTATAACGATAATCGTTATATATATCATTTTTGAGTTTCTTAAATCAATAATCTCATTTGTTTGTATATAACTCATTGTTAACATATTTATGGAGATACTTACTTATCATAATCTCATGTTAACCACACACACACACACACACACACACACACACACACACACACACACACATACATATATATATATATATATATATATATATATATATATATATATATATATATATATATATATATATATACACATATATATACACACACACACACACACACACACACATATATATATATATATATATATATATATATATATATATATATATATATATATATATCCATTTATATAACATCATGTAGTTTTTACAAGTTTTTAACGTTCGTGAATCGCCGGTCAACTTGGGTGGTCAATTGTCTATATGAAACTCATTTCAAATAATCAAGTCTTAACAAGTTTGATTGCTTATCATGTTGGAAACATTTAATCATGTAAATATCAATCTCATTTAATATATATAAATATGGAAAAGTTCGGGTCACTACAGTACCTACCCGTTAAATAAATTTCGTCCCGAAATTTTAAGCTGTTGAAGGTGTTGACGAATCTTCTGGAAATAGATGCGGGTATTTATTCTTCATCTGATCTTCACGTTCCCAGGTGAACTCGGGTCCTCTACAAGCATTCCATCGCACCTTAACGATTGGTATTTTATTTTGCTTAAGTCTTTTAACCTCACGATCCATTATTTCGACGGGTTCTTCGATGAATTGAAGTTTTTCATTGATTTGAATTTCGTCTAACAGAATAGTGAGATCTTCTTTAGCAAAATATTTCTTCAAATTCGAGACGTGGAAAGTGTTATGTACAGCCGCGAGTTGTTGTGATAACTCAAGTCGGTAAGCTACCGATCCGACACGATCAATAATCTTGAATGGTCCAAAGTACTTTGGATTTAGTTTCCCCCGTTTACCAAATCGAACAATGCCTTTTCAAGGTGAAACCTTAAGCATGACCATCTCTCCAACTTCAAATTCTATGTCTTTTCTTTTAATGTTCGCGTAACTCTTTTGTCGACTTTGGGCGGTTTTCAACCGTTGTAGAATTTGAATGATCTTCTCGGTAGTTTCTTGAATTATCTCCGGACCCGTAATCTGTCTATCCCCCACTTCACTCTAACAAATTGGAGACCTGCACTTTCTACCATAGAGTGCTTCAAACGGCGCCATCTCAATACTCGAATGGTAACTGTTGTTGTAGGAAAACTCTGCTAATGGTAGATGTCGATCCCAACTGTTTCCAAAATCAATAACACATGCTCGTAGCATGTCTTCAAGCGTTTGTATCGTCCTTTCGCTCTGCCCATCAGTTTGTGGATGATAGACAGTACTCATGTGACGATCGCTCCAAATCCATATGGACGATCACGTCATTCATCGATTTCATTGCGAGGTATTTGACCTCTATATGATACGTTTTGTAAACATTGCATTCTTTTGAAACGGCACACCATAAATGAATATTTAAATCAAAGGTTTTCGACATCTGATGATTTCTACATATAGACAATCACCGTAAATAATAGTTTACAATAGTACTTCCTTTGACAATGCAGTCAAAATAAGATACATGGTGATGATTTGGTGAATGCAACGTTTCCTTGAAAAATATGCCATGTAAGACTCCATGCACATAGCTTGTCTAACATATAAGCAAACAGCGGAATACTTCTAGGGAACCTGAGAATAAACATGCTAACAAGTGTCAACACAAAGGTTGGTGAGTTCATAGTTTTAATGTTTTGCATAATCTGTACATAAAGGTGGATCACAAGATTTCAGTTGTTTCATCCAGAAATGTTTATCAAAATATTCTACGAAATTGAGCACCCTGGTAACTAAACTTTAATGTCTATATAATAAGTACCCTTTGTATAATCATCTTAATAATACACGCAAACCAACGTATACGCTTCTCAAATAGCATACGTCCGTTAAAAGGCTATTGCTCTAGCTCGGACGGGGATATCAAGCCCTATGGATCTATATACTACTACTCGCGCCCACTAGTTCTTATAACCGGCAGTTACTAGTCACCAAAGCTAAGGGATTTTCGGTTCAAACTCTGTGTAGAATTTAGTATGTACTTGTATTCATTATGTTTAAAATAAAGTGCATGTATTCTCAGCCCAAAAATATTGATTGCAAAAGCAATTAAAAAGGGAGCAAATGAAACTCACCTTAGCAGCACATAAAGTCGTTCACCGAAATGTGACCGAAACTCGGAATACCAAATAACCATAGATCTCAACCTAGAGAACATATGTTGGTCAATAAATGTCTATCAAGCTAGGTCAGGGCATAGTGTATCACAATCCTAATGCTCGAGATCGACATACAAAAGTTATCCAAAGTCGTTTCAAAAAGTCAATTTTGACAATAGTTTAACTAAACGAGACGTGCCTTATATAAGGATTTATTTACTCGGCTGGTAATATTCAAAAATCCAATTTATCAATCTTATAAACAAGTTGTTTAAATATTAATTGCAGATTCAAAAGCAATTCCAATTAACATCAATCATAATTCAATTGACCATATCTTTTAATTCGTTCATCGAAATTACGCGATTTCTAAATGAAAAGTTATTAATTTTTTGCCAGCTTTCCAAAAACATGCATATCATATGCCTTTTATCAGTAATATATTTATTTAATTCGTGATTCATCATAAACTGTTTAATGACAAAATTTAGCATACAAGCATGCATAAACATATATACTCGAGCACTAGACATGGATACACAATTAATATATAAAAGATAAGATATGAATGCTCACGTATCAATATTGTGATTCAATATTGCAGGAAAGTACGTAGACATAACAGAGATGATAAACACTAGGTTTGATTTGCAAACAATAACCACGCACATTACCCATAACCTCCATAGCTATAACCCATAGTTTCCTTAGCTTTACCCCGCTCGAAAACCAGTTTTGAAAGTAACCCGCTCATAACCTCGTCGTAATATTTTATATAATAATACTACTAATAATAATACCAATACTAAAAATAATAAGATTAATAATAATAATAATAATAATAATAATAATAATAATAATAATAATAATAATAATAATAATAATAATAATAATAATAATATAATAAATATATATGTATGTTTGTGAGAGAGAGCGAGAGAACAGATGGATGAAAATGGAACCAGACTTCGTACGTTTTATAGGACGTTTCACCCATTTCCACCCCATGCGATCGCATGGGTTCAAAGGGTACTGGCCATGCGATCGCATGGCCTATGAATCCAGGTCACAAATTTTTAACTCTTCCTCGTCGACATATTTATTTATTAATATATAATATATATAATTTATATTAATTAATTATATATTATATTATATTCTCGAAACGTTGACTTGTAAATTTACTTCCAAAGACTTGTATGTTGACACTCGACTTATTTCCCGGTTCCAGTTTCTCGAATGCATTTTTGTACGCTTAGAAAACTAGTACTTTTCGTTACGCGACGTGTACCTTTATCAAAAATTAAACTTAATCATTGATAAACTATGTCACTCGAAGTGTAGCTTTAATCAATTAAGTGTTTTGGTTATTTGCTTCTATAAATCATCGACTCGTAGTATATACATATACATATATACATTTTCATTTTGAAATAGTGTTTTACTGTAGCAAAGTTACTGTAGCAAATAGTGATTTTCGAAAACACTGTAGCTTTTCGGGTACTGTAGCAATTCGAAAATACTGTAGCAAATTAGTGTTTTACTGGTTCATCTTAAACGTTTTAGTTAACTTATCTAAATATCAATCGAATCAATAATCGAATGTTACTATCGTTTACTAAATAACCTGAAGTCATATATATATATATATATATATATATATATATATATATATTGTTCGTGAATCTTCGAGGATAGTCAAAGAATAATTAATTACATGAATATAGTTCCAAAACTCGAGACTCAACATTACAGACTTTACTTATCGTGTCGAAAACATTAAATCGTTTAAAGATAAAGTTTAAATTTGTGCAGAAATTTCCGGGTCGTCACAGTACCTACTCGTTAAAGAAATTTCGTCCCTAAATTTGAGCGAGGTCGTCATGGCTAACAATAAAAATATTTTCATGATGAATATGAGTTGATAATTAGAGTTTTATCAACATTGAATAATATGGATAAAACAATCCAATTACTCGAAGCGTATGAGAGAAATTATCGTAAAAGAGTGAAATGAAGGAATAGAGATTCATCTTAATTTTTGACGTAGTAACGATTGATTTCCGGAATTTAAGGAATAGAAAATCTTCATATTCTAAATAAGATTTGATTCTTCGAAATTTAAGGAGATTAAGATCTTCTTTAATTAAATGCGTAATCTGCCTCGATTGCTATGTCTGATATTTTACTATAAATTGACCTCTTCCGTTTCATTTATTTTCACCACTCCTATAAGCTTCTTCCTTATTTCATACTTCCTAATAGATTGTGAAAATGCTTAATCCAGTTCTGATTCTTGATATTTTCTTGGCTATCGTATCCTTCATTCTTCTTTTTCATCTGCTACCAGAGGAGGTTATTTTCTTCTACTATTACCTTGGGGTTATGGTGTTTTTCATTCTCCCGTGTCTTTATATTGCTATACGCATTGATATACACGGTTTGTAATTTCGGGGTTTTTATCGGGCTTTTTATTCTCCATTATATTTTGGAGCTTTATGCATTTGTTTTCTCTTCCCGACCTTAAGTCAAGCGGATAATGGTCCAGAATTCGTAGTTATGCATTTCAGAATGAACATAGTCACTGTTCTAAGAAAGAAATTGTAATGGCACGATCTTGATTTGTCAAATTACCAGAATATCTAAAAAAGACAGAATCATTAAGAAAAATATTTTCATGATATATATAGAGGTTAAATAGAATGAAAGAGTTATGTAACATGGTTCATGATGAGGGTATGATCCGTGAATCTTTATCACGTTCTATTAGAAACTCAGCATGACTTACTGTAATATAATCATGTTGATCAAGTGTCATTATATTATACTAACTCATGCTTCAATTCCCCAACACTAATTCAAAAACATCCATTTTTCGAAATTTTCAGGATTTAGAAACTAAAATATTTTCTTTTATGATGTAATACAGATAGCGCAAAGAGATAAATGATTTTAGATAAGAATAGTTGTGAAAATATCTTCAGGAATATCGAAGATATTTATAATGAAAGATACGATGATATCTTAGAATTTCTAATATTGAAGGATGATGAAGAAGATTTGTTCGTAAAGGTTTAGAGTCAGGAGCAAAGTATTCGTTAATGACTTCAGCAGACACTGAATCATTTGGATTCTTTGAAGGCAGGTTTAGTCTTTGTGATATATCCACAGCCTCCTTCAAGGTCTGCTCAATCCGTTTTCCAGTTCAAAACCTTCTCTTTTTCTGAGCTTTGCCAACACACTGTTCTTTATCATCAAACTTTTGGCTGTTAAGATCGTTTACAGTTTTTGCTACTTCATCAGCATTTTTTCAAAATTCGGAGAACTAGTTTCGCATTTTGAGGTGTTTTTCAGAAATTTCACATTCGAAGTATGTAAATCTATAAGATAGACATTATATGTATATATAACTGTTGGCGTAGAATTGCTGCGAAATTCGAAATACTGATTGCTAATTCCCGGTAGTTGGTATGGCAATTATCGTTACAAGATGTGGATGAGTACATGATAGGGTTTCAATGAGTATAATGATTTTTCGGAAGGTCAGGGATCAATGAAGTTGTTGGTAAATTTACTGCTAATGTGGTGGAACATGAAAGGTTCCCCAGTAACAAGAACGTATATGTCAAGGTTATAATAAGGCTAATCTGAAAAGTCAAAGTTGACTGGTTGAAAGTGTGGTAAAACTGGATACTTTGAACAGGGATTGCAAGATTATTTTCGGTAATAACAATGCTAAAGGATCTTTCACAGTTTTGAAGTCAAAGTATAGCTTTAAAAAATGTGGAGATCTAAGAATGATGTCACTTGTTAAATCTTGACTTGAATTCTGTTCTGTAATTGAATTTGAATAAGAATGGTTGTTCAGATTTCTATGAACGAATGTATAGCGATGTGAAAGTAGTGGGTATAGTCAATAATTTTTGAATCAAAATTGAAGAATGTAAAGTGTAACATATTAATTGTGAACTTATATATTTTCCGGGTATTACCTACCCGTTAAAAATTTCACAAGTAATATTTTGTACAGAAGAATTTTACTACAGTCTTTATGAAAGTATATGTATGAATATTTTCTTCAGATGTAATACAGATTTAATGAGTTAATATCATATTAAGCTCATTTAATTTTTGGCTGGATTAGAAATGAATAATCTCTAAAACATTAAAGATTTCATAATCTTCGTGGAGTATTTTACTAATGTAATCAATACTTCGTTATTCAGTTTTATTGATATTTCCTCAGTGAATCATGTTGGTGCTTATGGAACTCTTGCTAACTTCACAAGGTACGAATGATATTTTATGGAAAGTTTCAAGTACATCGAAAATGAAAGTGTTAAAATCAATCATGTATTTGAATAATACACTTGATTTATTATGAAATGGAATCTATTAAGTCGAAGCAGAGATTATAGTTAACGATTGTTAAGTCATTAACGAAGGATGTATAGCATATTAGTAACATGAAGTAACCGAGTAGTACCTACCAGTTATGATTCACATGTAATAGCTTTTTACGAAAAGATTTATTTTGATTTCAAATTTCACATATATATATAAAATATACATATAATTTCTTCAGAGAAAATGAGTTAATACTTCATAACTCGTTGATACAATATATGTGTTGTTGATTTGTGATGATGTTGGTGATTATGGAACTGGTGAAAATCGTGATGTTATAGGTGCTGCTAGTGCTGACGATGCTGATAGTACTGACGTGCTGGTGATGCTGACGGTACTGTTGATGCCGCTTGTATAACAAGTCTAGCTTGTAAATCGCGCACTATTCCTATCAGGGTTTCACTTTATTATTTCTATCCGCCCACTACTAATTTACAATATATAATCTCTAAAACTTTTAGAAACTATATTTTCTCTGCAGAATATTTCTTCGATGAATTTATGAATCAATACTTCATCGTTTGTTGTTGTTGATATTCCTTGGTATCTATAGGGCGTATGACGTTGATGCTCGAGGGACAGACTGTGAAGTTGAGGTTTGCGGTGCGGTTATTGTTGGTGGTGGTAATGGTACTGTTGGTGTTGTTGTCGGTGGTATTGTTGATGCCGGTGATGCTGCTGGTGCTTGTAACCTTTGCACCATATTCTCCAAAGCCACTACCTGAGTGCAAAGCTCGTTGACTTCTTCTATTACATAAGGATGATTGTTGGTTCGGACGAGCAGATGAATAAGATTTAGAATTTGAGATAGTATATTATCGTGACGAGATACTCTGAAAATGAGAGAGAAAATGGTGTCTCGAACAGGTTCGCCGATAAGTGCTTCAGGTTCTTCGCCAAGAGGGGAATGTGGTGGATGGAAGCGATCACCTTCTTCTTGTCTCCAATGATAAAGTAGGCTATGAACCCATCCCCAATTCATCCAGAATAGGTGATGGCTGATTGGTTGATCCATTCCGGTTACACTGTCTTCGGAATTCAGGTGAATGTCCATATCGGAATAGCTGTCAGAGTTTAAGGAATTTGAACTAGATACAGGATCCATCTTGTATAATTAGAGACATGATTTTTGATATGAAATAGATTATAGAATTTAGATTGGTACTCTTCAATACATAATTTACAAATGTATATATAATACCAAAATTCCATAAATCACGGAGGAATTTTCGGAAGATGTCAGGAAAAGTTTACAGTAACAGATACGCTAAGATATGAATTTTTTCTATGCACTATTCATGCAATAACTGCAGGCAAATGTGTCTAGACTTAAGAATGATAAACATGTAATTTCTAACAAGAAATGATAAGCAAAAATCTGTAAAAACAGATACGGTCATAGTCCAGACTCGCTAATGCATCCTAACAATTACCAGTTAAACACACTAATGCAAATTCTGGTTCCCTATGACCTCAAGCTCTGATACCAACTATGACAATCAGTCCAAATTCATATGGACGAACACGTCATTCATCGATTTCATTGCGAGGTGTTTGACCTCTATATGACACGTTTTGTAAACATTGCATTCTTTTAAAAAGGCACACCATAAATGAATATTTAAATCAAAGGTTTTCGACATCTGATGATTTCTACATATAGACAATCACCGTAAATAATAGTTTACAATAGTACTTCTATTGACAATGCAGTCAAAATAAGATACTTGGTGATGATTTGATGAATGCAACGTTTCCTTGAAAAATATGCCATGTAAGACTCCATGCACATAGCTTGTCTAACATATAAGCAAACATCGGAAGACTTCTAGGGAACCTGAGAATAAACATGTTAACAAGTGTCAACACAAAGGTTGGTGAGTTCATAGTTTTAATGTTTTGCATAATCTGTACATAAAGGTGGCTCACAAGATTTCAGTTGTTTCATCCAGAAACGTTTATCAAAATATTCTACGAAATTGAGCACCCCGGTAACTAAACTTTAATGTCTATATAATAAGTACCCTTTGTATAATCATCTTAATAATACACGCAAACCAACGTATACGCTTCTCAAATAGCATACGTCCGTTAAAAGGCTAGTGCTCTAGCTCGGACGGGGATATCAAGCCCTATGGATCCATATACTACTACTCGCGCCCACCAGTTCTTATAACCGACAGTTACTAGTTACCAAAGCTAAGGGATTTTTGGTTCAAACTCTGTGTAGAATTTAGTATGTACTTGTATCCATTACGTTTAAAATAAAGTGCATGTATTCTCAGCCCAAAAATATAGATTGCAAAAGCAATTAAAAAGGGAGCAAATGAAACTCAACTTAGCAGCACATAAAGTCGTTCACCGAAATGTGACCGAAACTCGGAATACCAAATAACCGTAGATCTCAACCTAGAGAACATATGTTGGTCAATAAATGTCTATCAAGCTAGGTCGGGTCATAGTGTATCACAATCCTAATGCTCGAGATCGACATATAAAAGTTATCCACAGTCGTTTCAAAAAGTCAATTTTGACAATAGTTCAACAAAACGAGACGTGCCTTATATAAGGATTCATTTACTCGGCTGGTAATATTCAAAAATCCAATTTATCAATCTTATAAACAAGTTGTTTAAATATTAATTGCAGATTCAAAAGCAATTCCAATTAACGTCAATCATAATTCAATTGACCATATCTTTTAATTCGTTCATCGAAATTACGCGATTTCTAAATGAAAAGTTATTAATTTTTTGCCAGCTTTCCAAAAACATGCATATCATATGCCTTTTATCAGTAATATATGTATTTAATTCGTGATTCATCATAAACTGTTTGATGACAAAATTTAGCATACAAGCATGCATAAACATATATACTCGAGCACTAGACATGAATACACAATTAATATATAAAAGATAAGATATGAATGCTCACGTATCAATATTGTGATTCAATATTGCAGGAAAGTACGTAGACGTAACAGAGATGATAAACACTAGGTTTGATTTGTAAACAATAACCACGAACATTACCCATAACCTCCATAGCTATAACCCATAGTTTCCTTAGCTTTATCCCGCTCGAAAACCAGTTTTGAAAGTAACCCGCTCATAACCTCGTCGTAATATTTTATATAATAATACTACTAATAATAATACCAATACTAAAAATAATAAGATTAATAATAATATTAATCTTAATAATAATAATAATAATAATAATAATAATAATAATAATAATAATAATAATAATAATAATTATATAATAAATATATATGTATGTTTGTGAGAGAGAACGAGAGAACAGATAGATGAAAATGGAACCAGACTTCATACGTTTTATAGGACCTTTCACCCATTTCCACCCCATGTGATCGCATGGGTTCAAAGGGTGCTGGCCATGCGATCGCATGGCCTATGAATCCAGGTCACAAATTTTTAACTCTTCCTCGTCGACATATTTATTTATTAATATATAATATATATAATTTATATTAATTAATTATATATTATATTATATTCTCGAAACGTTGACTTGTAAATTTAGTTCCAAAGACTTGTACGTTGAAAATCGACTTATGTCCCGGTTCCGGTTTCTCGAATGCATTTTCGTACGCTTAGAAAACTAGTACTTTTCGTTACGCGACGTATACCTTTATCAAAAATTAAACTTAATCATTGATAAACTATGTCACTCGAAGTGTAGCTTTAATCAATTAAGTGTTTTGGTTATTTGCTTCTATAAATCATCGTCTCGTAGTATATACATATACATATATACATTTTCATTTTGAAATAGTGTTTTACTGTAGCAAAGGTACTGTAGCAAAGTTTTTTTACTGTAGCAAATAGTGATTTTCGAAAACACTGTAGCTTTTCGGGTACTGTAGCAATTCGAAAATACTGTAGCAAATTAGTGTTTTACTGGTTCATCTTAAACATTTTAGTTAACTTATCTAAATATCAATCGTATCAATAATCGAATGTTACTATCGTTTACTAAATAACTTGAAGTCATATATATATATATATATATATATATATATATATATATATATATATATATTGTTCGTGAATCTTCGAGGACAGTAAAAGAATAATTGATTACATGAATATAGTTCCAAAACTTGAGACTCAACATTACAGACTTTGCTTATCGTGTCAAAAATATTAAATCATTTAAAGATAAAGTTTAAATTTGGTCAGAAATTTCCGGGTCGTCACAGTACCTACTCGTTAAAGAAATTTCGTCCCGAAATTTGAGTGAGGTCGTCATGGCTAACAATAAAAATGTTTTCATGATGAATATGAGTTGATAATTAGAGTTTTATCACCATTGAATAATATGGATAAAACAATCCAATTACTCGAAGCGTATGAGAGAAATTATCGTAAAAGAGTGAAATGAAGGAATAGAGATTCGTCTTAATTTTTGACGTAGTAACGATTGATTTCCGGAATTTAAGGAATAGAAAATCTTCATATTCTAAATAAGATTTGATTCTTCGGAATTTAAGGAGATTAAGATCTTCTTTAATTAAATGCGTAATCTGCCTCGATTGCTATGTCTGATATTTCACTATAAATTGACCTCTTCCGTTTCATTTATTTTCACCACTCCTATAAGCATCTTCCTTATTTCATACTTCCTAATAGATTGTGAAAATGCTTAATCCAGTTCTGATTCTTGATATTTTCTTGGCTATCGTATCCTTCATTCTTCTTTTTCATCTGCCACCAGAGGAGGTTATTTTCTTCTACTATTACCTTGGGATTATAGTGTTTTTCATTCTCTCGTGTCTTTATATTGCTATATGCATTGATATACACGGTTTGTAATTTCGGGGTTTTTATCGGGATTTTTATTCTTCATTATATTTCGGAGCTTCATGCTTTTGTTTTCTCTTCCCGACCTTAAGTCAAGCGGATAATGGTCCAGAATTCGTAGTTATGCATTTCAGAATGAACATAGTCACTGTTCTAAGAAAGAAATTGTAATGGCACGATCTTGATTTGTCAAATTACCAGAATATCCGAAAAAGACCGAATCATTAAGAAAAATATTTTCTTGATATATTTAGAGGTTAAATAGAATGAAAGAGTTATGTAACATGGTTCATGATGAGGGTATGATCCGTGAATCTTTATCACGTTCCATTAGAAACTCAGCATGACTTACTGTAATATAATCACGTTGATCAAGTGTCATTATATTATACTAACTCATGCTTCAATTCCCAACACTAATTCAAAAACATCCATTTTTTGAAATTTTCAGGATTTAGAAACTAAAATATTTTCTTTTATGATGTAATACAGATAGCGCAAAGAGATAAATGATTTTAGATAAGAATAGTTGTGAAAATATCTTCAGGAATATCAAAGATATTTATAATGAAAGATACGATGATATCTTAGAATTTCTAATATTGAAGGATGATGAAGAAGATTTGTTCGTAAAGGTTTAGAATCAGGAGCAAGGTATTCGTTAATGACTTCAGCAGACACTGAATTATTTGGATTCTTTGAAGGCAGGTTTAGTCTTTGTGATTTGTCCACAGCCTCCTTCATGGTCTGCTCAATCCGTTTTCCAGTTCCAAACCTTCTCTTTTTCTGAGCTTTGCCAATACACTGTTCTTTATCATCAAACTTTTGGCTGTTAAGGTCGTTTACAGTTTTTGCTACTTCATCAGCATTTTTCCAAAATTCGGAGAACTAGTTTCGCATTTTAGGGTGTTTTTCAGAAATTTCACATTCAAAGTATGTAAGTCTATAAGGTAGACATTATATGTATATTTATAACTGTTGGCGTAGAATTGCTGCGAAATTCAAAATACTGATTGCTAATTCCCGGTAGTTGGTATGGCAATTACCGTTACAAGATGTGGATGAGTACATGATAGGGTTTCAATGAGTATAATGCTTTTTTGGAAGGTCAGGGATCAATGAAGTTGTTGGTAAATTTACTGCTAATGTGGTGGAACATGAAAGGTTCCCCAGTAACAAGAACGTATGTCAAGGTTATAATAAGGCTAATCTGAAAAGTCGAAGTTGACTGGTTGAAAGTGTGGTAAAACTGGATACTTTGAGCAGGGATTGCAAGATTATTTTCGGTAATAACAATGCTAAAGGATCTTTCACAGTTTTGAAGTCAAAGTATAGCTTTGAAAAATGTAGAGATCTAAGAATGATGTCACTTGTTAAATCTTGACTTGGATTCTGTTCTGTAATTGAATTTGAATAAGAATGGTTGTTCAGATTTCTATGAACGAATGTAGAGTGTTGTGAAAGTAGTGGGTATAGTCAATAATTTTTGAATCAAAATTGAAGAATGTACAGTGTAACATATTAATTGTGAACTTATATATTTTCCGGGTATTACCTACTCGTTAAAAATTTCACAAGTAATATTTTGTACAGAAGAATTTTACTACAGTCTTTATGAAAGTATATGTATGAATATTTTCTTCAGATGTTATACAGATTTAATGAGTTAATATCATATTAAGCTCATTTAATTTTCGGATGGATTAGAGAAATGAATAATCTCTAAAACATTAAAGATTTCATAATCTTCGTGGCGTATTTTACTAATGTAATCAATACTTCGTTATTCAGTTTTATTGATATTTCCTCAGTGAATCATGTTGGTGCTTATGGAACTCTTGCTAACTTCGCAAGGTACGAATGATATTTTCTGGAAAGTTTCAAGTACATCGAAAATGAAAGTGTTAAAATCAATCACGTATTTGAATAATGCACTTGATTTATTATGAAATGGAATCTGTTAAGTCGAAGCAGAGATTATAGTTAACGATTGTTAAGTCATTAACGAAGGATGTATAGCATATTAGTAACATGAACTAACCGAGTAGTACCTACCAGTTATGATTCACATGTAATAGCTTAGTACGAAAAGATTTATTTTGATTTCAAATTTCACATATATATATAAAATATACATATGATTTCTTCAGAGGAAATGATTTAATACTTCATAACTCGTTGATACAATATATGTGTTGTTGATTTGTGATGATGTTGGTGATTATGGAACTGGTGGAAATCGTGATGTTATAGGTGCTGCTGGTGCTGACGACGCTGCTAGTACTGACGTGCTGGTGATGCTGACGGTACTGTTGATGCCGCTTATATAACAAGTCTAGCTTGTAAATCGCGCACTATTCCTATCAGGGTTTCACTTTATTATTTCTATCCGCCCACTACTAATTTACAATATATAATCTCTAAAACTTTTAGAAACTATATATTCTCTGCAGAATATTTCTTCGATGAAGTTATGAATCAATACTTCATCGTTTGTTGTTGTTGATATTCCTTGGTATCTATAGGGCGTATGACGTTGATGCTCGTGGGATAGACTGTGAAGTTGAGGTTTGCGGTGCGGTTGTTGTTGGTGGTGGTAATGGTACTGTTGGTGTTGCTGTCGGTGGTACTGTTGATGCCGGTGATGCTGTTGGTGCTTGTAACCTTTGCACCATATTCTCCAAAGCCACTACCTGAGCACGAAGCTCGTTGACTTCTTCTATTACACCGGGATGATTGCTGGTTCAGATGAGCAGATGAATAAGATTCAGAATTTGAGATAGTATATTATCGTTACGAGATACTCTGGAAATGAGAGAGAAAATGGTGTCTCGAACAGGTTCGCCGGTAAGTGCTTCATGTTCTTCGCCAAGAGGGGAATGTGGTGGATGGAAGCGATCACCTTCTTCTTGTCTCTAATGATTAAGTAGGCTACGAACCCATCCCCAATTCATCCAGAATAGGTGATGGCTGATTGGTTGATCCATTCCGGTTACACTGTCTTCGGAATTCAGGTGAATATCCATATCGGAATTGCTGTCAGAGTTTAAGGAATTTGAACTAGATACGGGATCCATCTTGTATAATTAGAGAGATGATTTTTGATATGAAATAGATTATAGAATTTAGATTGGTACTCTTCAATACATAATTTACATATGTATATATAATACCAAAATTCCATAAATCACGGAGGAATTTTCGGAAGATGTCAGGAAAAGTTTACAGTAACAGATACGCTAAGATATGAATTTTTTCTATGCACTATTCATGCAATAACTGCAGGAAAATGTGTCTAGACTTAAGAATGATAAGCATGTAATTTTTAACAAGAAATGATAAACAAAAATCGGTAAAAACAGATACGGTCATAGTCCAGACTCACTAATGCATCCTAACAATTACCAGTTAAACACACTAATGCAAATTCTGGTTCCCTATGACCTCAAGCTCTAATACCAACTGTGACGATTGCTCCAAATCCATATGAACGAACACGTCATTCATCGATTTCATTCTGAGGTATTTGACCTCTATATGATACGTTTTGTAAACATTGCATTCTTTTGAAAAGGCACACCATAAATGAATATTTAAATCAAAGGTTTTCGACGTCTGATGATTTCTACATATAGACAATCACTGTAAATAATAGTTTACAATAGTACTTCCGTTGACAATGCAGTCAAAATAAGATACATGGTGATGATTTGGTGAATGCAACGTTTCCTTGAAAAATATGCCATGTAAGACTCTATGCACATAGCTTGTCTAACATATAAGCAAACAGCGGAAGACTTCTACGAAACCTGAGAATAAACATGCTAACAAGTGTCAACACAAAGGTTGGTGAGTTCATAGTTTTAATGTTTTGCATAATCTGTACATAAAGGTGGATCACAAGATTTCAGTTGTTTCATCCAGAAACGTTTATCAAAATATTCTACAAAATTGAGCACCCTGGTAACTAAACTTTAATGTCTATATAATAAGTACCCTTTGTATAATCATCTTAATAATACACGCAAACCAACGTATACGCTTCTCAAATAGCATACGTCCGTTAAAAGGCTAGTGCTCTAGCTCGGACGGGGATATCAAGCCCTATGGATCCATATACTACTACTCGCGCCCACCAGTTCTTATAACCGACAGTTACTAGTTACCAAAGCTAAGGGATTTTCGGTTCAAACTCTGTGTAGAATTTAGTATGTACTTGTATCCATTACGTTTAAAATAAAGTGCATGTATTCTCAGCCCAAAAATATAGATTGCAAAAGCAATTAAAAAGGGAGCAAATGAAACTCACCTTAGCAGCACAAAAAGTCGTTCACCGAAATGTGACCGAAACTCGGAATACCAAATAACCGTAGATCTCAACATAGAGAACATAGGTTGGTCAATAAATGTCTATCAAGCTAGGTCGGGTCATAGTGTATCACAATCCTAATGCTCAAGATCGACATACAAAAGTTATCCAAAGTCGTTTCAAAAAGTCAATTTTGACAATTGTTCAACAAAACGAAACGTGCCTTATATAAGGATTCATTTACTCGGCTGGTAATATTCAAAAATCCAATTTATCAATCTTACAAACAAGTTGTTTAAATATTAATTGCATATTCAAAAGCAATTCCAATTAACGTCAATCATAATTCAATTGACCATATTGATAAGGCTAAAAAGGAACATATATTTCATAGCAATATCCCTCCTAAATAATAGGTTTTCATATGTAATTGTATTATATTTTCATTGTAATTGTTTAAATAAATAAGTGCGAAGACAAAAGGCGAAAATGAAGATTTGAAGACACAAACGTCCAAAAAGCTCAAATGTTCAAGATACAATTCAAAAGGTTCAATTTATTGATGAAAAACGTCTAAAAATGACAAGAGTACAAGTTACAAAACGTAAAGTACAAGATATTAAATTGTACGCAAGGACGTTCGAAAATCCGGAACCGGGACATGAGTCAACTATCAACGCCCGACGCAACGGACCAAAAATTACAAGTCAACTATGCACAAGAATATAATATAATATTTAAATAATTATATAAATTATTTATATATTATATATATTTAAAAATTATGTCGACAAGCTATGAGACAAATGATCCTGAGCTGGATTTTCAAACTCCGCGACTCGCGGAGTTTGAAGGCTAAAAACTCCACGACTCGCGGAGCTGTCAGAAATCAAAATTCCTATAAAAGGTCACGAATTCTGCGAGTAAAAAAATATATAATAATAATAATACTCCCTAGTATAATATAAATAAATATATATATGTATATATAGTATAGATTAGTGTTATATTAGATTAGTTTGGGTTATGTAAAAGTTAATTTTACGGGTTTTTAAAGTCGGAGCTCTGTCCGTGTAACACTACGCGATAAATAATCAATGTAAGCTATGTTCTCCTTTTTAAATTAATGTCTCGTACTTAAGTTATTATTATGCTTATTTGAGCCAAAGTAATCATGATGTTGGACTAAATATTAAATACGGGGTAATTGGGTTTTGTACCATAATTGGGGTCTGGATAAAAGAACGACACTTGTGGAAATTAGACTATGGGCTATTAATGGGCTTTATATTAAATTAACGATACCTCGTTAATTTAATATAAAGGTTATGATTTGAAGTATCTATATATAACAACATACGCTTAATCGGACACGATGGGCGGGATATTTATAAGTACGAATTATTGTTCATTTGACCGGACACGGGGATGGATTAATAGTCAATGGACTCATTAAAACAGGGGTGGATTACATTCAAGGGTAATTGGTGTAATTGTTAACAAAGTATTAAAACCTTGGTTTACACACAGTCGATAACCTGGTGTATTCATTAAGCAAAGTATTAAGACCTTGTTACAGTTCGAATCCCCAGTTAGTTGGAATATTTGACTTCGGGTATAAGGTTAAATTTGCTGAGCAGTTTATAATTATGACCGATGAACTATTATGGACAAAAACCAGATAGGTTTCAAATACATCCAGGACAAAGGACAATTAGCCCAGGACAATAAATTAAAATCAAAACGTCAAACATCATGGTTACGGAAGTTTAAATAAGCATAATATATTTTATTTCATTTTTCCTCGTACTTTTATTTATTGTCATTTCAATTATTGTTATTTATTTTATATTGTTATTTAAATATCGTCATTTACTATACGCTTCGCTTAAAATATAAATCGACAAACCGGTCATTAAACGGTAAACCCCCTTTTATATATTATTATATATAATTATATATATTTTGTACAAATATAGTTGTTTAAAAATATAGTGTGCAATAAGCCCGCTTCCTGTGGAACGAACCAGACTTACTAAAAACTATACTACTCTACGATTAGGTACACTGCCTATAGTGTTGTAGCAAGGTTTAGGTATATCCCATTTGTAAATAAATAATTAAAACTTGTGTAATTTGTAACGTATTTCGTAGTAAAATATAGTACTATCACGTACCCCCACGCTACCACATCAAGTTTTTGGCGCCGCTGCCGGGGACTTGGCGAAACGCTATATTTTTAATATATATTTGTATAAATATATTTTTAGAAAAACAATATTAAAAAAAAATAAAAAAAAAATAAAATATATATATAAATCTAGTTTTACGATTTTTATTTATAAAATTATAAAGTAGTTCTATTTTTATTTTAGTTTTTAAATATAAGTTTTTATTATATAAATATTTAGATTTTAAAACAGAAAAAAAAACACGTCGAATTAAAAACTGTACCAGAGTTGAATTTTGGAACCCCGCGACTCGCGGGGTTTGCTGCTTGAAATACCGCGACTCGCGGAGACACTCTGACACACGTGACAGAACCCTAATTTCACATTAATTACGGATTTTATTATTATTATTATTAATAAACCCTAATTAGTTTAAGTTTTTTTTAATTAAATTGTATTTTAAATTTTAATTAGTTTTATTATGTGTAAAATTAATAGTTTTAATAAATAAATAATATATTTATAAAAATTGTACTTTTTACAACTTTTTGTATATTTTTATATTTTGTCCCTTTTTAATCGTTTTAGCGTAATATTTGTATTTTTAGCTCATATTTAGTTTTAAACTTAGTTTTTGCCATAGTTATTTTTACTTCTAGCTTTTTAGGCTTTGCCGTAAAATCCTTTAAGTGCTTTTTCTTTAGACTAAGATTTAGGTGCTTTAGAATTTTGCGACGCCGTTTTTATATTTTAGTATCTTTTTAAGTTATTACCATTTGGGATATAGTTTTTCTTTTAAGCTTTAATATTTTTAGACGCAACTTTTAATTCTTAGTTTTTAATTCCTTTTTAAGTTACGACGCGCTACTTTCTTATTTTTATTTTTCGACTTTTTCGACGCGCATTCTTTTTCTTTCTTATTTCTCGACGCTTTAGTTTTTAGGACTTAGAAATTTTCTTTATTTCTTATCTAATATCTCAAACGAAAAGAAAAATTATTTAAGTGGTTAAATTAATGGACGTTGACAATTTTCTGCTTCGTAGTAATAGTTGGATTTGTTAGTGGCTGAGTTGTGAGCTTCCGATTTAAAGGGTTCTGGCTCCCTGCTGCATCTTTTGGCTATTCGAAACGTGGGCAAAAGCAGAAAAGTCTATTAATTGGACAACTTATATAAGTTTTTCTATTTTTATAACTAATAGGATAATTAGTAAATGCACTACATTGTAGCTAAAATTTGGCCATCGCAATAAAATGGAAAATTTTGAAAACAAGGCTATGGAAACCCTTTTTGATATCCAAAATTAATTAAATCAATACTCTCAAACGAGTGTTGATGACAATTCGTTCGGTCAATCTTGGATCACGAATGACGAAACAATAACTGGTTGTGAAATCTGTGGAGATTATCACTCAACATGGGAATGTTATTATTACGTTCCTATGGAAAATTACGCACCCACGGAACCTGAATGGAATGATTATGAAGAATACAATTCAAATTGGGATTATTCCCAAGAATATATCCAAACTCAACAACCTGTAGACGAGGAAAATTACGTGTCTGAAAATTTATTAGACAATATGAAAATCAAACTCGAAGAACTCAATGCTCAAAATGAACAAATGAGAGAGTTTGTAAACCGGCAAGCTGAAACTCTATCAGACTACACACCTGTTGATCTGAGGAGTCGTGTGCAAGAAAATCTCATATCATCGAATTTTGATGAATTCGAGAGCTCCGAAATCACCAACTATCTCGATGATACTTTTTATTCAGTCTTACCAATTTCACAACATATCGACACATTAGCCTCTACCGACGAAATCATCGATCCATCAATGGATAAAGAAGAAGTAAGGGTAACAAATTGGTACTCTTGGGAATACGATAACGTTGAAAATTTTACCCCCAAGGCCAAACCGAACTTCACCATTCCACAACCTTCCAACCCAATATTCTCAATAGACGAATCATCAACCGAAAATGAACTACGAGCTGTAACAGATAATGACACCTCGAATTTCACCCAATTGGGTAATAGAGGTGAAAACTTTGACGTCGAGAATAAAAGGAAGGAAACGTTAGAAATTGTCCACCCTATAATATGTATGTCGGTGTATATCGATCCATTTGACCAAGAACCAGAAAAGAGACATATCCATTTACTAAAAGCTACACTTAAAAAAGAATTAAGTAGTGACAATCGGGCGAGTCTAAACTTTAAACCCATTGATATATTATACACCACCCGAGATGTAAATAACTGGCTCACTACTCTAATTCGTGTAACTTATTCTACCGACTTCACATGTCGTCAGCTAAGTGTGGGGAAGTTTAACCCCGCTTAATGTTAAATTAGGGGTTCGGGTTAGTGCATAACTCGTTAACAAAAATGCATGATAAGTTAGGATAAAAGACATTTTTTCAAATATTAGTAAACAGTTCAGAAAAGCAACCGTTTTTGAAGAAAAACATGTGTAATAAAACAAGAAGGAATGAACGATGAGGTGCACCATCTATCATCCTGCAATTTTATGGTATCTTTAACTACTTTCTACACTAATCACCCTCATGAATTTATAATTAGAGTCTGATTTCATGCAAATGAGGGCATTGCATGATCTTAAGTGTGGGAAAAGGTTATAAATTCTCTCGGATCTATTCTTGGCTTATTTTCTAAATTTTGTGAAAATTTAAAAAAAAAAAAAAAAAAAATTTCAACTAAATGAATTCAAAATCATGTTTATACATATTTATGAACGGTGAAAACTAGGTGTTAATACCGAAATTATCGTTACCTCGGAAAGGACATAAATTGAGAAACACCCTAAAACGATTGAATTCATTTAAAATGGAATAAAGGAGAATAAAAAGGCAAAGAAAGAAACTAAGTGTGGGGAGAATGTACCAAGTTATTCAATTAAAAACTATATATCACATGTTTCTGTAAAGTTATTGCAGGTGCTTTTGTTTTGGACTAAATTAACTGTTTTACCCGATTTACTGTAATATATTTGAAAGAAAAGATGGATCTACACGATGAATCAATTCCATCATTAAAAGGAAGTAAAGTCTTCCGAAAAAGACACGCGCTTCTTGATTTAGGTCATGAAGTTGTCGTCCAGACCAGCTGTAGGTTGACGAAAAATCTAGAAAAGTCATCTCTAAAATCAGCAGGAAATCCACGGACCTCAGCATCAAACAGGGTCGCCAAGTGGTCAGATTTATCCTAACCATGAGAAGGATTTATCTCGTACAATGGGGGGGGCACCGTGCAAATTAGCTTGATAAGACTAATGAATCAGATTCCCAGAAAGGATAATCTCCTTAAAGATCAAAAATCAGCTTTTAAGCCTGATATTACTCAATCCTTGAGATTGACCTTAAAGATTGAGAATTACAAACTCATGGAATTCAATGATATCTAAACTCGAGCTTGAACGAGAAAATATTTTGATCAAAAATAAAACCGATTTGTTTTCTGAAAACCCATTTTCAATGCGTTCATTACCTTTGAACGTAAAATCCTAGGAATTCACCTAGAATTCATTAGGTCACCTGAACCAAATCGGGTGTCAACCGTAAGAACGGTGGTTGCATAGCATGGTCGGAGACAGGACCTTGTGCCAGACCGAAAAATCATAGGATGATCTTTACTATTGCTCCTACAAAGGATAGTAATAGCATCCGACACGTTTATAGACCATAATCAAAAGCAAGTCATGGAACATTGCCTTAACAGTTTCTTGTTCATCGCTTTCCTTTACAACCGGACGGTAGTTTACCGAAAGGTAATATACGGAGCAAGTATACTGGACGTGTTGCTTTCCCAATACAAGGTTAGCAAGTGGGTAACACAAAACCACAAGTGTTGAGCTAAAATTTTCAAATCTGAAACCCACACAACCCACAAAAATAATTTGCAAACACCGGTGAAGGGTTATTCTGGAAAACTTATCTAGGGTAAAAACTAGATTGAATTTTCAAAAGATCAAATATTTTCATAAAGATCCAATTTCCTTACGGATCTAAATTTTCATAGTCATGTGGGACTGTAAACCGCCTTTCAAATGTGCACTTTGCTTTGGAAACCGAAAGTAAATCGGCAATTTGATTGCAAGTGTCGTTGACCTAAACCCGAGGCAACTGTGGATGACACACCCACCTTTAACCATGGTTCTATCGTTAATATCATTGTTTATACCACCATATCAAAATCACCGATGTACAAAGTGTGATGAATAAAAAAGTGATTCATGTATGTTTTTATTTCAAATTCTGTATTGCTTGAGGACAAGCAACGCTCAAGTGTGGGGATGTTTGATAAGGCTAAAAAGGAACATATATTTCATAGCAATATCCCTCCTAAATAATAGGTTTTCATATGTAATTGTATTATATTTTTATTGTAATTGTTTAAATAAATAAGTGCGAAGACAAAAGGCGAAAATGAAGATTTGAAGACACAAACGTCCAAAAAGCTCAAATGTTCAAGATACAATTCAAAAGGTTCAATTTATTGATGAAAAACGTCTAAAAATGACAAGAGTACAAGTTACAAAACGTAAAGTACAAGATATTAAATTGTACGCAAGGACGTTCGAAAATCCGGAACCGGGACATGAGTCAACTATCAACGCCCGACGCAACGGACCAAAAATTACAAGTCAACTATGCACAAGAATATAATATAATATTTAAATAATTATATAAATTATTTATATATTATATATATTTAAAAATTATGTCGACAAGCTATGAGACAAATGATCCTGAGCTGGATTTTCAAACTCCGCGACTCGCGGAGTTTGAAGGCTAAAAACTCCACGACTCGCGGAGCTGTCAGAAATCAAAATTCCTATAAAAGGTCACGAATTCTGCGAGTAAAAAAAATATAATAATAATAATACTCCCTAGTATAATATAAATAAATATATATATGTATATATAGTATAGATTAGTGTTATATTAGATTAGTTTGGGTTATGTAAAAGTTAATTTTACGGGTTTTTAAAGTCGGAGCTCTGTCCGTGTAACACTACGCGATAAATAATCAATGTAAGCTATGTTCTCCTTTTTAAATTAATGTCTCGTACTTAAGTTATTATTATGCTTATTTGAGCCAAAGTAATCATGATGTTGGACTAAATATTAAAGACGGGGTAATTGAGTTTTGTACCATAATTGGGGTTTGGACAAAAGAACGACACTTGTGGAAATTAGACTATGGGCTATTAATGGGCTTTATATTAAATTAACGATACCTCGTTAATTTAATATAAAGGTTATGATTTGAAGTATCTATATATAACCACATACGCTTAATCGGACACGATGGGCGGGATATTTATAAGTACGAATTATTGTTCATTTGACCGGACACGGGGATGGATTAATAGTCAATGGACTCATTAAAAGAGGGGTGGATTACATTCAAGGGTAATTGGTGTAATTGTTAACAAAGTATTAAAACCTTGGTTTACACACAGTCGATAACCTGGTGTATTCATTAAGCAAAGTATTAAGACCTTGTTATAGTTCGAATCCCCAGTTAGTTGGAATATTTGACTTCGGGTATAAGGTTAAATTTGCCGAGCAGTTTATAATTATGACCGATGAACTATTATGGACAAAAACCAGATAGGTTTCAAATACATCCAGGACAAAGGACAATTAGCCCAGGACAATAAATTAAAATCAAAACGTCAAACATCATGGTTACGGAAGTTTAAATAAGCATAATATATTTTATTTCATTTTTCCTCGTACTTTTATTTATTGTCATTTCAATTATTGTTATTTATTTTATATTGTTATTTAAATATCGTCATTTACTATACGCTTCGCTTAAAATATAAATCGACAAACCGGTCATTAAACGGTAAACCCCCTTTTATATATTATTATATATAATTATATATATTTTGTACAAATATAGTTGTTTAAAAATATAGTGTCCAATAAGCCCGCTCCCTGTGGAACGAACCGGACTTACTAAAAACTATACTACTCTACGATTAGGTACACTGCCTATAGTGTTGTAGCAAGGTTTAGGTATATCCCATTTGTAAATAAATAATTAAAACTTGTGTAATTTGTAACGTATCTCGTAGTAAAATATAGTACTATCACGTACCCCCACGCTACCACATCACATATCTTTTCATTCGTTCATCGAAATTACGCGATTTCTAAATGAAAAGTTATTAATTTTTCGCTAGCTTTCCAAAAACATGCATATCATATAACTTTTATCAGTAATATATGTATTTAATTCGTGATTCATCATAAACTGTTTAATGACGAAATTTAGCATACAAGCATGCATAAACATATATACTCGAGCACTAGACATGGATACATAATTAATATATAAAAAGATAAGATATGAATGCTCACGTATCAATATTGTGATTCAATATTGCAGGAAAGTATGTAGACGTAACAGAGATGATAAACACTAGGTTTGATTTGCAAACAATAACCACGAACATTACCCATAACCTCCATAGCTATAACCCATAGTTTCCTTAGCTTTATCCCGCTCGAAAACCAGTTTTGAAAGTAACCCGCTCATAACCTCGTCGTAATATTTTATATAATAATACTACTAATAATAATACCAATACTAAAAATAATAAGATTAATAATAATATTAATCTTAATAATAATAATAATAATAATAATAATAATAATAATAATAATAATGATAATAATAATAATAATAATAATAATAATAATAATAATAATAATAATAATAATAATAATAATAATTATATAATAAATATATTTGTATGTTTGTGAGAGAGAGCGAGAGAACAGATGGATGAAAATGGAACCAGACTTCGTACGTTTTATAGGACCTTTCACCCATTTCCACCCCATGCGATCGCATGGGTTCAAAGGGTGCTGGCCATGCGATCGCATGGCCTATGAATCCAGGTCACAAATTTTTAACTCTTCCTCGTCGACATATTTATTTATTAATATATAATATATATAATATATATTAATTAATTATATATTATATTATATTCTCGAAACGTTGACTTGTAAATTTAGTTCCAAAGACTTGTACGTTGAAACTCGACTTATGTCCCGGTTCCGGTTTCTCGAATGCATTTTCGTACGCTTAGAAAACTAGTACTTTTCGTTACGCGGCGTGTACCTTTATCAAAAATTAAACTTAATCATTGATTAACTATGTCACTCGAAGTGTAGCTTTAATCAATTAAGTGTTTTGGTTATTTGCTTCTATAAATCATCGTCTCGTAGTATATACATATACATATATACATTTTCATTTTGAAATAGTGTTTTACTGTAGCAAAGTTACATATATACATTTTCATTTTGAAATAGTGTTTTACTGTAGCAAATAGTGATTTTCAAAAACACTGTAGCTTTTCGGGTACTGTAGCAATTCGAAAATACTGTAGCAAATTAGTGTTTTACTGGTTCATCTTAAACATTTTAGTTAACTTATCTAAATATCAATCGAATCAATAATCGAATATTACTATCGTTTACTAAATGACTTGAAGTCATATATATATATATATATATATATATATATATATATATATATATATATATATATATATATATATATATATATATATATATATATATATATATATATATATATATATATACATATTGTTCATGAATCTTCGAGGACAGTCAAAGAATAATTGATTACATGAATATAGTTCCAAAACTTGAGACTCAACATTACAGACTTTGCTTATCGTGTTGAAAACATTAAATCATTTAAAGATAAAGTTTAAATTTGGTCAGAAATTTCCGGGTCGTCACAACTCATGTCTAGACGAGTCCCTAATGCTTGTTGTAATGTCTGCCAGAATCTTGCAACAAATCTGCCATCCCTATCAGAGATAATAGAGACTGGTATTCCATGTCTGGAGACAAGTTCTTTCAAGTATAGTCGTGCTAACTTCTCTATTTTATCATCTTCTCTCATTGGCAGAAAGTGTGCTGACTTGATGAGACGATCGACTATTACCCAAATAGTATCATAACCACTTGCAGTCCTTGGCAATTTAGTAATGAAATCCATGGTAATGTTTTCCCATTTCCATTCCGGGATTTCAGGTTGCTGAAGTAGACCTGATGGTTTCTGATGTTCAGCTTTGACCTTAGAATACGTCAAACACTCTCCTATGTATTTAGCAATATCGGCTTTCATACCCAGCCACCAAAAGTTTTTCTTGAGATCTTTGTACATCTTTCCCACTCCGAGATGTATTGAATATCTGGTTTTATGTTCTTCCTTAAGTACCTTTTCTCTCACATCTCCAAACTTTGGTACCCAAATTCTTTCAGCTCTATATCGAGTTCCGTCTTCCCGAATATTAAGGTGTTTCTCTGACCCTTTGGGTATTTCATTTTTCAAATTCCCTTCTTTTACAACTCCCTGTTGCGCCTCCTTTATTTGAGTAGTAAGGTTCGTACGAATAATTATATTCATAGCTTTTACCCGTATAGGTTCTCTGTCCTTTCTACTCAAAGCGTCGGCTACCACATTCGCCTTCCCCGGGTGGTAACGAATCTCAAAATCGTAATCATTCAATAACTCAATCCATCTACACTGCCTCATGTTCAGTTGTTTCTGATTAAATATGTGTTGAAGACTTTTTTGTTCGGTATATATAATACTTTTGACCCCATATAAATAGTGCCTCCAAGTCTTTAATGCAAAAACAACCGCGCCTAATTCCAAATCATGCGTCGTATAATTCTGCTCGTGAATCTTCAATTGTCTAGACGCATAAGCAATTACCTTCGTTCGTTGCATTAATACACAATCGAGACCTTGCTTTGAGGCATCACAATATATCACAAAATCATCATTCCCTTCAGGCAATGACAATATAGGTATCGTAGTTAACTTTTTCTTCAACAATTGAAACGCTTTCTCCTACTCATCCTTCCATTCGAATTTCTTCCCTTTATGCATTAATGCAGTCAAGGGTTTTGCTATTTTGGAAAAATCTTGGATGAATCTTCTGTAATAACTAGCTAGTCCTAAAAATTGGTGTATATGTTTCGGAGTTTTCGGGGTTTCCCATTTTTCAACAGTTTCAATCTTCGCCGGATCCACCTGAATACCTTCTTTATTCACTATGTGATCGAGGAATTGAAATTCTTCCAACCAAAATGCACACTTTGAAAATTTAGCGTACAGTTTTTCTTTCCTCAACAACTCTAGCACTTTTCTCAAATGTTCTTCGTGCTCTTGATCATTCTTTGAATAAATAAGTATGTCATTGATGAATCAAGGTATGGTCCACACACTCGGTTCATGAGGTCCATGAACACAGCTGGTGCGTTAGTCAATCCAAACGGCATAACCATAAACTCGTAATGACCGTAACGCGTTCTGAAAGCAGTCTTCGGAATATCATCCTCCTTCACCCGCATTTGATGATACCCAGAACGTAAATCAATCTTCGAATAAACTGACGAGCCTTGTAGTTGAGCAAATAAGTCGTTGATTCTCGGTAGTGGATAATGGTTCTTGATGGTAAGTTTGTTCAACTCTCGGTAGTCGATACACAACCTGAATGTACCATCCTTCTTTTTGACAAACAAAACAGGAGCTCCCCATGGTGATGTACTTGGTCGTATGAAACCACGTTCTAAAAGTTCTTGTAGTTGGCTTTGGAGTTCCTTCATTTCACTGGGTGCGAGTCTGTATGGAGCATGAGCTATTGCTGCAGCTCCTGGTACAAGATCTATTTGAAATTCCACAGATCGGTGTGGAGGTAGTCGCGGTAATTCTTTCGGAAATACATCGGGAAATTCTTTTACGATGGGAACATCATTGATGTTCTTTTCTTCTGTTTGTATTTTCTCGACGTGTGCTAGAACGGTATAGCAACCTTTTCTTATTCGCTTTTGCTCCTTCAGGTTACTAATAAGGTTTAGCTTCGCGTTGCTCTTTTCTCCGTACACCATTAAGGGTTTTCCTTCTTCTCGTACAATGCGGATTGCATTTTTGTAACATACGATCTCTGCTCTCTCCTTTTTGAACCAGTCCATGCCAATTATAACATCAAAACTCCTAACTCTACTGGTATCAAATCAATCTTAAACGTTTCGCTAACCAGTTTTATTTCTCGATTCCGACATATTTTATCTACCGAAATTAATTACCGTTTGCTAATTCGAGTAAAAATTTATTATTCATAGACGTCAATGGACAACTTAATTTAGCACAAAAATCTCTACTCATATAGCTTCTATCCGCACCCGAATCAAATAAAACATAAGCAGGTTTTTCATCGATAAGAAACGTACCCGTAACAAGCTCCGGGTCTTCCTGCGCTTCTTCCGCATTAATGTTAAAAACTCTCCCACGGCTTTGCCCATTATTATTTCCCTGGTTTGGGCATGTAGTTTTGTAGTGGCCCTTCTTTCCGCATCCAAAACAAATAATGTGGGTAGTATTTGTTCTTTTAGTCACTGGTCCGAATGCTTCACACTAAGCTGCAGCATGACCCTTCCTATTACATTTGGTACATACTACTTCACAAAATTTACTCGGATGATATCCTTCACACCTATAGCATGGAATTTTCTGATTGTTGTTGTCATTGTTGTTATTGAGATTGCTATTGGGATTGATTTGGTTGTTATTGTTGTTGGGACGTTTGGTGAAGTTATTGTTGTTGGGACACTTGTTGTAGTTGTTGTTGGGATTGCGATTGTTGTTGTTACGATTGATGTTGCGGTTGTTGGGATAGTTGTTGCGATTATGGTTGTGATTGTTGTTGTTGTTGTTGTTGTATTGGTAACTCTTGTCACTGTTTTCCTCCAACTTTCTCTTGACTTGTTTCGTGTTGGCCTCTTCGGCCGCCTGTTCTTTAATCCTTCCCTCAATCTGATTTATGAGTTTGTGAGCCATTCGACTTGCCTTTTGTATGGAGGCGGGCTCGTGTGAACTCACATCTTCTTAAATCCTTTCTGGTAACCCTTTTACAAATGCGTCAATCTTCTCCTCTTCATCTTCGAACGCTCTTGGACACAATAGGCTCAACTCTGTGAATCGTCGTTCGTACGTGGTGATGTCAAAACCTTGCGTTCGTAATCCTCTAAGCTCTACCTTAAGCTTATTGACCTTGTTTCTGGGACGATACTGCTCGTTCATCAAGTGCTTGAATGCTAACCACGGTAGTGCGTAAGCAGTATCTTGTCCCAACTGCTCAAGGTATGTGTTCCACCATGTTAACGCAGTACCTGTGAAGGTATGCGTAGCGTACTTTACTTTGTCTTCTTCAGTACAGTTACGTATGGCAAACACCGATTCAACCTTTTCGGCCCACCGTTTTAATCCGATTGGACCCCGGTTCCATCGAATTCCAAAGGTTTACAGGAAGTGAATTCTTTGTAGGAGCATCCTACCCGATTTCTTGTGGAATTAGTTCCACTGCTAGAACCAGAGTTATTGTTGTTATTTTGCATTGCGGCCTGCACTGCGGCTATCTTCGCAGTAAGGAAAACACGGAAGTCTTCCTCACTCATGTTCAAGTTCTGACGAGTCATCGGTGCCATTTCCTTCAAAAATAGCCAAAAGAATTGAGTTAATCATATAGAATTTAAGAGTAGTCAATAGTATTTCATAGCATAATATGAACTCTTTTATAAAAGCTTTTTCTTCATATTAGCGTTTTATAAGTTTTAATTCGGGTAATACCTACCCGTTAAGTTCATACTTAGTAGCTACTATACAATTCAACTACTACGATTCTATATGAAAAACTAAATACAATAATATTTCGCGTTCAAACTTTTATACAATATTTTTACAAATTTACAATACCGCTATTTAACATATAGCATGAAATATAGCACACAATAACTTTGATACAAAACAGTTGTGACAACAATCTTAGTTAATACGCAAGTCGTTCAGCAAAGGCAATAAAAATACGTAATTCATAAGTCCAGAAACAAGTCATGCATTCTGGTTTTACTAAGACTACTTCCCATCCTTGGTCTTATGGAACATAACCATTGTGGCCGTTGACAAGACAGCATGTTGTAACGTCATCAAAGGGACGAGGGTTTCGTAATGCCCAACAGCCCCGTAACAATCTAAAAACCTTGTTTCTTACCCCAACTAATGAATCCGTCACTTGTGGGAAGGTTTTATTTAAAAGTTGTAATCCGATGTTCTTTTTCTCACTTTGGTGAGAAGCGAACATCACTAACCCGTAAGCATAACATGCTTCTTTATGTTGCATGTTAGAAGCTCTTTCTAACTCACGAAGTCCTACGTTGGGATATGTTGAGTCAAAATTGGTTCTTAACCCGTAGCGTAAAATTGCATTTGAGTTTCCCGCATTTAATGCTTTAAAGAAAACACGGCGTAACTTACAGTGTCCCCAATGTGATATACCCCATCTTTCAAATGAAATCCTTTTATAAACTAAGGCATGCCTGGAACATTCTTCAAATGTTCTACAAACTAATTTTGCCGTAAATAATTGTGCCGACGAATTTTGACCGACTTTAGACAAGATTTCATCAATCATGTCCCCGGGTAGGTCTTCTAAAATTTTTGGTTGTCTATCCTTAACGTCCATTGTGTTTTTATACTGTAAAACAGACGAGAATTAGATTCATAAAAGATAATAATACAAGAAATTTTCACATACAACAAGAAAAGAACAAGCACACTTATTTTACATATTTTACACCTCATGATTACAACTCTTTATTTAGTCTCACTAGTTTCTTCCTCTTCGGACCTGTTTCATTTTGCTAATTTTCTAGGGATATATGATGTTCCTCTAATACGAGCCGTTGTTTTCACAAATGGTTTAGAAAAACCTGGTGGCTTAGAGGTTCCCGGGTTATTGTTACAACTTAAGAAATACGGGTGTTGACGATACATATAAAGTTCATCGGGGTTGGAATCAGGTTTCTCTATTTTGATGCCCTTTCCCTTATTATTTTCTTTTGCTTTTTCAAAGTGGGTCGAGGTAATTTCTATAACATCATCGGAATCCTCATCGGGATCCGATTCATCGGAAAATTGATAATCTTCCCAATATTTTGCTTCCTCGGCGGAAACACCATTGACCATTATTAATTTTGGTCCATTAGTTGAGGGTTTTCTTTTATTTGTCTGTTTTTCAGTGGTTTCTAAAATTTCCCCCTCCGGAACCTCTTCTTCCGGTTCCTCTTCTTCCAGTTCCTCCTCTTCCAGTTCCTCTTCTTCCGGTTCCTCTTCGGGAATTTGTGAATCTTCCCAAAAAATATTCGACTCTTCTTTATTATTAGGTGAGTCGATGGGATTTGTACTAGAGGTAGACATCTATCACACATTATCAAATACGTTAAGAGATTAATATATCACATAATATTTACATGTTAAATATATATAGTTTTCAACAAAAAGTATTAAGCAATCGTTTTTAAAGAAAAATATACGGTCGAATTCCAGACTCACTAATGCATCCTGCATACTCAATAAGACACACTAATGTAAATTTCTGGTTCTCTAAGACCAACGCTCGGATACCAACTGAAATGTCCCGTTCATATCAATGTATAAACGTTCCATATTAATTGATTTAGTTGCGAGGTTTTGACCTCTATATGAGAAGTTTTTCAAAGACTGCATTTGATTTTAAAACAAACCATAACCTTTATTTTATCGATAAAGGTTTAAAAATATTACGATGATTATCAAATAATGATAATCTAAAATGTAACGTTTTCACACGATTATTACATAATGGTTTACAATAATATTACACATCAATTTAAGTCTTCGAATGCAGTTTTTAAACAATATTATACAAGCATGCTGACTCCAACTCTTTTCCATAAATTAGCATGCAACAGCGGAAGCTCTTAATAATCACCTGAGAATAAACATGCTTTAAACGTCAACAAAAATGTTGTAGTGACCCGTCCTATTCCATCTGGACGAAGTCTTCAACAGTTGGTCCCATTGCAAGGTTCTGACCTCTATATGCCATGAACGACTCCATGTAATATGAGCAAATGCACAGCGGAAGATTTCTTTCATATCTGAGAATAAACATGCTTTAAAGTGTCAACCAAAAAGGTTGGTGAGTTCATAAGTTTATCATAAAATAATAAAATTCATCATTTTGATAGACCACAAGATTTAAATCCTGCATGGTACAAATGGGCCCGAATCCTATACCCACCTGTAATGTACATGCGATATCTTTTAAATACAGTACACCTTTCTCGTGTACGAAATCATCTTTCATAAATCTTAGTAACCGTACACATATCTTGTGCACAAAAATAACATACACATAACCTGTGTATAAAATTATTCTTTCGATACATAACATTCACTTTTCATTTCTTTCATAGCTTGGCTTGGTAACTGACCTTAACATATAATGCGCATAATAATATCCCCAAAACAGAACATCTCGTCTGTATAATAATCATATAAACTTCGAAGTACTAAACACCACACCCACTAGCTCTTCCGTCTATTGAACATTCTGGGTGGGGGTGTTAAACCCAGTAGCTACCTTTAGGATTCGCGTCAATTAGGCGTGCACTAATTCTCAAAATTAGTGATGTTCCCTAATTCTTTGGTTACCAAGCAATAATAATCAGGGGAAAAATATTCACAACAATTAGTGACAATTATCAAGTCCACATAATTCAATAATAATCCACAGAACTTCTGTCTGCATAATAATTCATTCGAGGAATGTTTTGCTTGTGTCTATCTCGTCAAACATTTATAAAAGCATTTCATGTATTCGCAGTTCAAAAATATATTTCAAAAGCATTTAATAAAGCAGTTGTAAAAACAGCGCATGTATTCTCAGTCCCAAAAATGTAAAGAGTATAAGGGAGCAAATGAACTCACGCATATAAATATTGTAAAACAGTTAATAAAGCATTTGCATGTATTCTCAGCCCAAAAATGTAAAGAGTAAAAGGGATCAAATGAACTCACCATACTGTATTTTGTAGTAAAAATACATATGACGACATTGAACAATCGTAGGGTTGACCTCGGATTCACGAACCTATATCATTTGTATATTTATTAATATACATAATTGTAATCGAATAAATATATATATTTATTAGTTATATCCTTTTTATATTAAAAATATATATATATATATATATATATATATGTTTCCTATATTCTTTTTGTATATAAGAATATCAATTTTTATTATATTGTATGTATTAATTATATCATTTGTATATTAATACTAGTAGTTATGATAATACCAAAATAATATTAATAGTGATAAAAACGATTATAATACTTAGCTTTATTAATAAGATAATAATGTTAATAATTCTATTAATGAAAATAATAATGATATTAATGATAATAACTGTAAAAATATTTATTTTGTTGTTAATGATAATTATGATAATGATTTTAGTAATTACACATGATAATATAATTAATAATACTTATAATGATAATAATCATAAAAATGATAATAATACTAAAATGATGAAATTAGTAGTAATATTAATAGTACTTATAAACTAATAATGATAGTAATGTTATAATACCTATAATCTAATATGGTTGTAGTAATAATAATAATTGTAAAACTAACAATAACTATATTAACTACCATCATAATAATAATAAGGGTAATAATATTATCAATAACAATAATTAATAATAATAGCCTAATAATGATAATAAAAATCAAACTACCTTCAAATAAGCCCCTTATTAAAAAAATGCCCAAAGCCGAGATCGAACCCGAGACCTCCTGTTCCCTCACCAACACACTAAATCACTGATCTGTTTACATCTTTCCTGATTATATTGAAATTGAAATATATTTAACCCTTTTCCCATTCTGTTTCGTTTCTCCTTCTTCCTCCTTGTGACGACTCCGTCAAAACACTTAACGGCTCCGTCACTTGGTCCCACAGCTTGATCGAAACTCTATATGAATTTAATAAAACAACCTTGCATTCTTTATTTAAAAATGATTTCCTATAAAGGAAATCTACTAAAATGTATAAGTTTAGAAAAACTATACAATAATACTTTAACCAAAAGTTGACCAAAACAAAGTCAACAAACAACCACTATTTAATGTAACAAAATAGAATGCAAGTTAATGTTTAACAAAAGCTGCCATCATAAATATGCAGACTCTCTAAGCACAACGGAAGCAATCAATCATGAACCTGAGAATAAAATATGCGAGTAACTGTCAACAAAAATGTTGAGTGAATTATAGGTTTAATATTGCAAACAATATTTAATTTAAACAATAAAAATTTATGTTTGAAAACATAAAAGACCTTTTTAAACCACCAAATTATATGCTAGAAAACATATAATAAAACATTATTCCATTTTCCGTGAGCCACCTGGTAACCACTTAACCCTTTATTTACCCTTGCCAAACACAATAAATAATATACACCGAACAAGTGTATCTACAACAAAATACGAAGTACTAAACATTCCGATAACAAATTGCTAGCGCGACTAGCTCGAAATGGGGTTGTCAAACCCGATAGATCTATCCATAGGATTCGCGTTCACCAGTAGAAACCAGTGATTACAGTTACCAGACTAGGGAATATTTTTGTTCAACTCACAATGAATAATTTAAACCAACTTTCACTTGTGTCCAGAATATAAAATAAATTGCATGTATTCTCATCCCAAAAGATTTAAAATATAAAAATGGGACTATAACTCACCTTATTAGCAAACGAAGTAACCACACAATTATACGAACAGTAAATGAAGTAAAGTGATCATGAATGATCACAACGCCGACCTATAAATAAAGCAGGTCGATATAAATAACTAACTTAGGTCAAGTCTTAGTATGATAGCTATTGTACATGTTGCAAGTAGACATAGAACAATACTCAACATGCATCGGTTTGATCGGAACAGCGTACGGACACACACTTTCTATTTTTAGAAAGTTTCTATTTTTAGCAGGTTTCCATTTTTGGAAAGTTTCTATTTTAGGAAAGTTTCTATTTTTGGAAAGTTTCTATTTTTGGAAAGTTTCTATTTTTAGCAGGTTTCCATTTTTAGAAAGTTTCTATTTTAGGAAAGTTTCTATTTTTAGAAAGTTTTAAGTTAGGAAAGTTTCCTTATTTAGAAAGTCAACTGAAAGTCAAAGTCAACCGAAAGTCAACTCAAAAGTCAACCTTGGTCAAACATACTCAACATTAATTTTAAAAGCGCATGTTATAATAATAATATAAGCTATAATGTTTATTAAAGTTAAAAGTGTATAATTAATTCATAACATAAGTTTAATAAAATTAAAATGAATTACTAAAGTTAACATAAGTTGAAATGATATAATTAATATAACATAAGTATTTAATTAATTAATTAAATATTAGTCATAATATAAGTATTATTAATTAATAATAAATTTTAATTCATATCATAAGTATTAATAATGAATTATTAATCATATCATAAGTTTCTAATTAAAATTATTAAATCATAAGTATTTAATAATTAAATCATAATTAAATAAAACTATGTCTTATAATAATTAAATAATTATTTAATCTTTATTATAAGTCTTAAAATAATATTCTCATAAAATGAGTTTAATACTTATCATAAGTATTTTTCATTAATAATAAAAGTATTATTAATCATAAGTTTAATTAAAATGTTAATTAAATCATAAGTAATAATTAAATGATATAATAAATATATATCATAAGTCTTAAATGATAATAATTACTTCTTATATCATAAGTAATTAATCAATAATGAAAATCATTATTATTATCATAAGTTTTAATATTTAGCCATAAGTTATAATTCAAAAGTTCATCGGGTCATAACTTGAGCCCCGGGAATCAGTTTTCGGCGAGCCTTATATATATCTTCGCCTAACCAACCCACCCGACACATTAGTGTGCTCAAGAACATCCCAGGAGCAGTCACCAAGTCGTGACTTAAAGCTCTAAATCAGTTTGTACCTTTAATCCGCTCAAAAACGTATTTTAGTCATAACGGGTGATCCGTGGCTCGGATTTCGATGACCCGAACATGAAAGTTCATCCCATCATCAACCCTAACACACTAGTACACCCTAAAGACTCAAAAAAATGGTCACAAAGTTGGACCATAACTGAACCAATTCGTTTTCACCATTTAATCTTTACAAAACACCATTTTAATCATATCTTAAGCTCCGGGAATCGAAACGACATGAATCCGGAGTCTAAAATTAATGTCTTGATGAGAGGAACTCATCTAAACACTTTAATTTCACATTTATATCAGTTATATTTACAGAAAACAACGAACAAGCTGCTGTCCCAATATTATCAAACCGAAAACATGAATTAATGAGCAATTCTACGCATATAATCAACAATACAATAACATGTAAGCATCATACTATTAATATAACATATAAAAACAGTAAAATATAAGAAAAATCAAAAAGTTAGGGTTAGGGTTTATACCCTAATCAAGAATCAACAAGTATAATCGCGTAAAGAACGGAATGAGGAACGCGTTGATGCACTTTAATTGATGATCCAAGCTAGCTTTCAATTGATGGTGATGATGATGATGGTTGATATGGGGGACGGCAATAATGGGGAGGGTGGAAGAAAAGGAGAGCAAAAAGGGATAAGGGTTTGTGAAAAATAAAATGGAATTTTTAAATGAAGTAGTAAATGAAAAAAAAAATAAAGCACTCCCCCCCTTACAAAGGGTTCGGCCGAATTGATTATGGGGGTGGGACCCATGGCCCAAATTTTGGTAACTGATAATTTCCTTGTGGCCCGAAAGCCCGAACGAATCCCGAAACGCGAAAACGCACTTACGCGATTAAAAATCCGGAAAGATAACAAACGCGCAACGAAAAATAAATATAAATACACCTTATAATAATATGATCTTAAAATATCATATTTAAAATGTTTAGGATTTAAAAATCCCAAAAGCTCGACCGTTGGTTTGAAAACCGGAAAGATTCGCCGGATGTAAATCCGCGACACGTAGAAACGTATAGTTTAAAATATGAATACAAATATTCATATAACACAAAATAATTAATATATTACTATAAAATAATAATATAGATCATAAAAATGACGTGGCATGAATAAAAATTAATGGTCGTTAAATAATTAACGGCAAAAGATAACGGAAAAAGTCGGGTCGTGACAGTACCTTCCCATTACGGAAATTTCGTCCCGAAATTTAAGCAGGTGCAGGGGTTGACTCAACATTTGGGAACAAATGCGGGTACTTCTGCCTCATCTAATCTTCATGCTCCCAAGTGAACTCGGGACCGATTCGTTCCATCTATCTCGAATAATAGGAATTCTACTCTGTTTAAGAGTCTTAACCTTTCGATCCATAATTCCAACAGGTTCCTTAAAAGAAAAAGTAGTTTCTTATCAACATGAAGTCCCTCCATAGGAATGGTTTCCTCGGCCTCGGCCAAACACTTCTTTAAATTCGATACATGAAAAACATCGTGAACAGCACTGAGTTCTTGTGGCAATTTCAAACGATAAGCCACGGGTCCAACTCTCTCAATAATTTCAAAAGGTCCAACAAATCGAGGATTCAACTTTCCCCCTTTTACCAAAACGTATCACGCCCTTCCAAGGCAATACCTTCAACATAACACGATCACCGACCTGAAATTCAATATCGTTCCTTCTCTTATTGGCATAGCTCTTTTGCCGACTTCTGACGGTTCTCAATCCTTCCTTAATCTGTACGATCTTCTCGGTAGTCTCATGAATAATGTCTGGACCTGTGAGTTGAGCATCCCCAACCTCATTCCAACAGACAGGAGACCTACACTTTCTACCATACAGAGCTTCAAACGGTGCGGCTTTAATACTTGCATGATAGCTGTTGTTATAAGAAAGCTTAGCCAACGACAAGTATCTATCCCTACAATTACCAAAATCAATTACGCACGCCCTCAACATGTCTTCTAACGTTTGGATGGTCCTTTAATTCTGACCGTCCGACCGTGGATGATAAGAGGTGCTCATATCCAATTTAGTTCCCAAAGCATCTTGTAAAGACTGCCAAAACCTCGCCGTAAATCGACTGTCTTGATCCGAAATAATAGATACGGGAACACCATGCCTCAAAACAATTTCCTTCAATTATAAACGGGTAAGCTTCTCCCTTGAATCAGTTTCCTTAATCGGTAAGAAATGAGCTGATTTTGTGAGTCGGTCACAATCACCCAAATGGCGTCGTAACCACCCACAACTCACAATAACTTCGTAATAAAATCCATTGTAATACCTTCCCACTTCCACTCGGGAATCTCAGGTTGCACCAAAAGTCCAGACGGTTTCTAATGTTCAGCCTTAACCTTAGCACAGGTCAAACAGTTAACCACATACGTAGCCATATCAGCTTTCAAATTAGGCCACCAATACAGCTCCTTAAGATCATGATACATCTTTCCTGAACCAGGATGAATAGAGTACCCATACTTATGAGCCTCATCTAAAACAAGTTTCGTAGATCACCAAACTTCGGAACCCAAAGGCATCCCGCAAAAATACCGAGTGCCATCGGTTCGTACCTCAAACTGTCTACTTAGGCCTTTGACCTTCCCGTTACGAAATTTTCCTCCTTCAAGGCTTCTTGTTGAGCTGCAAGAATCTGCCTTGCGAGGTTTGTTCGTATGGTCATATTCAAGGCCCTAAACTTACGAGGTTCAACTCTCTCTTTTCGACTCAAAGCATCGGCTACAACATTGGCCTTTCCAGGATGATATAGAAGTTCAAAATCATAATCGTTCAACGTCTCAACCCATCTACGCTGTCTCATATTTAGCTGTTTTTGATCAAGAATATGTTGAAGACTTTTGTGATCAGTGTACACTGCACATTTGACCCCATATAAGTAATGTCTCCAATTCTTGAGTGCGAATATAACAACTCCCAATTCTAAATCATGGGTTGTATAATTCTGCTCGTGGATCTTCAACTGACATGACGCATATGTAATAACCTTCTTTCATTGCATCAAAACACACCCAAAGCCTTGACGCGAAGTATCACAATAAACAACAAAATCATAATTACCCTTAGGTAGTGACAATATCGGAGCGGTAGTCAACTTCTCCTTCAAAATTTGAGAAGCAGTCTCTTGTTCATCCTTCCACTCATACTTCTCCCCCTTATGCGTTAAAGCAGTCAGAGGTGTCGCTATACGAGAGAAATCTTGAATGAACCTTCTATAATATCCTACCAATCCTAGAAACTGACGGATCTGAGTAGGAGTTTTCGGAGTTTCCCACTTTTCGATCGCCTCAATCTTAGCAGGATCAACTTGTATTCCCTGTTTACTAACAATGTGACCAAGGAATTGAACTTCTCTTAACCAGAAAGCACACTTAGAGAACTTAGCGTACAACTCTTCTTTTCTCAATAGATCAAGCACTAAATTTAAGTGTTCTTCGTGCTCTTCATCACTCTTAGAATAAATTAGGATGTCGTCAATGAAAACAATAACGAACTTGTCTAAATAAGGTCTGCACACATGGTTCATGAGGTCCATGAACACAACAGATGCATTTGTCAATCCGAACAGAATCACAAGAAACTCAAGTGACCGTAACGGGTGCGAAAAGCAGTTTTCGAAACATCAGATTCTTTAACACGCAACTGATGATAACCGGAACGAAGATCGATTTCAGAATAAACGGACAAACCTTGAAGTTGATCGAACAGATCATCAATTCTCGGAAGAGGGTAACGGTTCTTAACTGTAAGCTTGTTCAACTCGCGATAATCACTATACCATCGGAACGAACCACCCTTCTTCTTAACAAACAAAACAGGAGCTCTCCAAGGGGACGAACTGGGATGAATGAAATGTAGTTTCAACAATGAGGGAAGAAATATATGAAGTAGTCACTTCGGTGGCATAGATATTTAAGGCAATTCTCTCGAAGGAGATAACGAGGATCATGGACTTCAAAGTAAATTTTGATTACATTTCCGAAAGGAAGACGTACGAAAGGTGTGATATTTCAACGAGAGTGAACTTCCTTGTACAATGAGCGAGGCAATCTAGGATTCATCCATATTCTTAAATTTATGTGCGGATGAAAAGAATGCGAATCATGGGTTATAAAGAATGGCCGACTCCAGGTTAGATGAATCTCCAAAAATAATTTCGTGCACCCTAAAGTATCGAATCCTAGGATTGATGTTTACGAGGGTGTTGCGGTTGACAGCGAAAATTGAGAGTAGAAACTCCTCAAACGGTCTAGAGTAATATATATCCATGATACCCATTATAACAACAGTTGGGGTAGAAACCCACCTAGCGCCTTTTCTACAATAAGGTGACCATCGAGGGTACCCCAGAAAATTGATTTATCGGTCCGCGTTTCGGCCATGTCCAACCATAAGAGATAAAATCTAATGAGTGCAAAGACTCTCCAACAAATTTACAAAGCCGGCCCCCAAAGTGGTGTATGAGTTTCTATCAATGAACTTAATGGTAAGTTTCATCCTTAAACGGAGGATGAGGAGAACTGTGATCCAAACACTCGGTAGAGTAATGCAAAAATTCTAATGTAATCAATCAAAGGAGTTTTGAAAAAGCTTGAAACGTCTGATGTAACCCCATAAATGGAACGAAGTTCTTAGTAAATTTAGAAGTATGTACAACGTGTACCATTTTACGTAAATCAATTTGAGTTAACTAAACAACTCAACAAGAGTGGTTTTTAAAATAATTTTGAAGGCATAATTTAGTGTATAATAGCCAAAATAGGTAAGGGTAAATTAGTCCATTTGAATTCATACGTACATATATGATTTTATAAATAGTATACATGACAAAATATTTCATTACTTCTATTCGCCCATAAATCTAGTGAGAACCGCCCAATTGCACAAATGTGTAAAAATTTTAATGAAAAGCAGGGTATCCGCATTACAGAGGTTACGAGTTGAAGTAAGATCGTTAAAGCTCGGGTGATGGACTTGAATCGTCTTGCGACATCTAATCAATAAATGCTACGAGGTCATGAAAACCAATGAGTTAAATATTGTTTTGACTATTGTCAGGACATAAGTCCTTGGGCCAAAACTCTTCACGTGCGAAGCTGTCACTAAAAAGCGAGTTATGAATGATAAAACATAGGGTAACTAGTTCGGTTAAGACGAGTCTCTCATATATCAACAAATAAGATAATGAGTATCTTCCTTACTCATGTAACAACGTTAGAATTTCCGGATGAGTGGTGTATAAATTTTCTCTGACTCGCTTTCTATTCCTCATTTCACAATATTGGGACTTTTTATGAATTAACGTAATATAATCACGTTGGCCTGACGCCATTATATTTCACTAACTCATAGTTCCATTCCAATATCACTACATAAGGTCAGGACACGTGGTCAACCTCGAATTTCAACACAATTTCCCTAAAACAATTTCTTAACAATGTGCTAAGGATAGCACAAGAGACAAAGACATCGAAAGTAATGAATAGGAGTAATGGTGACATGAAAATGTCTTCGAAGTACCAAGAATCTCTAAAAGTCAAGGATGACGTTTTTCGGTTCAAAAACCAAAGCACATAGGCACAACGGCACAATGGCATGTAATGTAACAAAAATGTTATATACCCAAACACAATAGCTGACATTGAAATGCCGAGCCTTTAGAAGTCAAGAATGACATCTCGCGTAATATAACTCAAACGTTATATACATAACCATAATAGATGACATAGAAATGCCGAGAATTTTAGAACACGTAATGTAACTCAAATGTTATATCAATAAACACAAATTATGACATAGAAATGTCGAGAATTTCAGAAGTCAAGAATGTCACCCCCCCTCGGTTTCACTAACCGAGGTGTTCCCATAAAAGATGAACTCGCATGAGTCAGAGAATACGTTTAAATCGGAATGGGAGTTCCTCCCGGATTCAGAACATAATAGAAATGTATGTATGACAACAATATACATACCAATACGATACAAATAATCACATATAGTAATATATAATAGGCCGGGCTGTAGACTAGACTCACTAATGCACCCTATTGACTCGGGTAACGACATCAATGCAGCCTAATTCCCTACAACCAGAGCTCTGATACCAACTGTGACGACTCCGTCAAAACACTTAACGGCTCCGTCACTTGGTCCCACAGCTTGATCGAAACTCTATATGAATTTAATAAAACAACCTTGCATTCTTTATTTAAAAATGATTTCCTATAAAGGAAATCTACTAAAATGTATAAGTTTAGAAAAACTATACAATAATACTTTAACCAAAAGTTGACCAAAACAAAGTCAACAAACAACCACTATTTAATGTAATAAAATAGAATGCAAGTTAATGTTTAACAAAAGCTGCCATCATAAATATGCAGACTCTCTAAGCACAGCGGAAGCAATCAATCATGAACCTGAGAATAAAACATGCGAGTAACTGTCAACAAAAATGTTGAGTGAACTATAGGTTTAATATTGCAAACAATATTTAATTTAAACAATAAAAATTTATGTTTGAAAACATAAAAGTCCTTTTTAAACCACCAAATTATATGCTAGAAAACATATAATAAAACATTATTCCATTTTCCGTGAGCCACCTGGTAACCACTTAACCCTTTATTTACCCTTGCCAAACACAATAAATAATATACACCGAACAAGTGTATCTACAACAAAATACGAAGTACTAAACATTCCGATAACAAATTGCTAGCGCGACTAGCTCGAAATGGGGTTGTCAAACCCGATAGATCTATCCATAGGATTCGCGTTCACCAGTAGAAACCAGTGATTACAGTTACCAGACTAGGGAATATTTTTGTTCAACTCACAATGAATAATTTAAACCAACTTTCACTTGTGTCCAGAATATAAAATAAATTGCATGTATTCTCATCCCAAAAGATTTAAAATATAAAAATGGGACTATAACTCACCTTATTAGCAAACGAAGTAACCACACAATTATGCGAACAGCAAATGAAGTAAAGTGATCATGAATGATCACAACGCCGACCTATAAATAAAGCAGGTCGATATAAATAACTAACTTAGGTCAAGTCTTAGTATGATAGCTATTGTACATGTTGCAAGTAGACATAGAACAATACTCAACATGCATCGGTTTGATCGGAACAGCGTACGGACACACACTTTCTATTTTTAGAAAGTTTCTATTTTTAGCAGGTTTCCATTTTTGGAAAGTTTCTATTTTAGGAAAGTTTCTATTTTTGGAAAGTTTCTATTTTTGGAAAGTTTCTATTTTTAGCAGGTTTCTATTTTTGGAAAGTTTCTATTTTAGGAAAGTTTCTATTTTTAGAAAGTTTTAAGTTAGGAAAGTTTCCTTATTTAGAAAGTCAACAGAAGTCAACTGAAAGTCAAAGTCAACCGAAAGTCAACTCAAAAGTCAACCTTGGTCAAACATAGTCAACATTAATTTTAAAAGTGCATGTTATAATAATAACATAAGCTATAATGTTTATTAAAGTTAAAAGTGTATAATTAAGTCATAACATAAGTTTAATAAAATTAAAATGAATTACTAAAGTTAACATAAGTTGAAATGATATAATTAATATAACATAAGTATTTAATTAATTAATTAAATATTAGTCATAATATAAGTATTATTAATTAATAATAAATTTTAATTCATATCATAAGTATTAATAATGAATTATTAATCATATCATAAGTTTCTAATTAAAATTATTAAATCATAAGTATTTAATAATTAAATCATAATTAAATAAAACTATGTCTTATAATAATTAAATAATTATTTAATCTTTATTATAAGTCTTAAAATAATATTCTCATAAAATGAGTTTAATACTTATCATAAGTATTTTTCATTAATAATAAAAGTATTATTAATCATAAGTTTAATTAAAATGTTAATTAAATCATAAGTAATAATTAAATGATATAATAAATATATATCATAAGTCTTAAATGATAATAATTACTTCTTATATCATAAGTAATTAATCAATAATGAAAATCATTATTTTTATCATAAGTTTTAATATTTAACCATAAGTTTTAATTCAAAAGTTCATCGGGTCATAACTTGAGCCCCGGGAATCAGTTTTCGGCGAGCCTTATATATATCTTCGCCTAACCAACCCACCCGACACATTAGTGTGCTTAAGAACATCCCAAGAACAGTCACCAAGTCGTGACTTACAGCTCTAAATCAGTTTGTACCTTTAATCCGCTCAAAAACGTATTTTAGTCATAACGGGTGATCCGTGGCTCGGATTTCGATGACCCGAACATGAAAGTTCATCCCATCATCAACCCTAACACACTAGTACACCCTAAAGACTCAAAAAAAAGGTCACAAAGTCGGACCATAACTGAACCAATTCGTTTTCACCATTTAATCTTTACAAAACACCATTTTAATCATATCTTAAGCTCCGGGAATCGAAACGACATGAATCCGGAGTCTAAAATTAATGTCTTGATGAGAGGAACTCATCTAAACACTTTAATTTCACATTTATATCAGTTATATTTACATAAAACAACGAACAAGCTGCTGTCCCAATATTATCAAACCGAAAACATGAATTAATGAGCAATTCTACGCATATAATCAACAATACAATAACATGTAAGCATCATACTATTAATATAACATATAAAAACAGTAAAATATAAGAAAAATCAAAAAGTTAGGGTTAGGGTTTATACCCTAATCAAGAATCAACAAGTATAATCGCGTAAAGAACGGAATGAGGAACGCGTTGATGCACTTTAATTGATGATCCAAGCTAGCTTTCAATTGATGGTGATGATGATGATGGTTGATATGGGGGACATCAATAATGGGGAGGGAGGAAGAAAAGGAGAGCAAAAAGGGATAAGGGTTTGTGAAAAATAAAATGGAATTTTTAAATGAAGTAGTAAATGAAAAAAAAATAAAGCACTCCCCCCCTTACAAAGGGTTCGGCCGAATTGATTATGGGGGTGGGCCCCATGGCCCAAATTTTGTTAACTGATAATTTCCTTGTGGCCCGAAAGCCCGAACGAATCCCGAAACGTGAAAACGCACTTACGCGATTAAAAATCCGGAAAGATAACAAACGCGCAACGAAAAATAAATATAAATACACCTTATAATAATATGATCTTAAAATATCATATTTAAAATGTTTAGGATTTAAAAATCCCGAAAGCTCGACCGTTGGTTTGAAAACCGAAAAGATTCGCCGGATGTAAATCCGCGACACGTAGAAACGTATAGTTTAAAATATGAATACAAATATTCATATAACACATAATAATTAATATATTACTATAAAATAATAATATAGATCATAAAAATGACGTGGCACGAATAACAATTAATGGTCGTTAAATAATTAACGACAAAACATACCGAAAAAAGTCGGGTCGTGACACTCCTTCACAAAATTAATCGGTCAAGCCCAATGATCAAAAGAGAAAACACGGCCCAAATGAAACTCGTAGCCCACATAAAATTCTTATGGCCTTTTTTTTCCTTGATCAGTTTATACGATGGATGGCAGATCATAAAAAAAAAAAACGCAATCCCTCTTCATCCTGGTAACCGGTTTCTTTTTCTTTCAACAAGTGGGTATCCTCTTTTCTTCTGTGGGGTTCTCGTTGGGTGACCACAAAGGTAAAGCAAGGAAAAAAGTAATATACACCATAATGGTATACATCATCCAATAACTTTTCAGAGAAAAAATGGTTTATTTAATAGATGCAATAACAAGTGGTTTTGTTTAAGGTGGGTAATTAAATTGTGGAGTTGTTATATATGTCGACCATAAAATTAAAGTATTAATACTTGAGTATAAAAGGTGGATTTATGGGACATGGGTTCATGGACATAACAAGTCAACAACAACAAAAAAATATGGTAGAGTTTGTTGGTGGTTTTTCTTCGACATAAGCATCAAACAACAAGGATGGGTGTTTGTGATTTTATGCAATAATTTGATCACAAAAAAAAATAACAACAACAAACTGCAACCTTTCTTATTCCATCGAATAGCAGGTGCAGCAATTTGTAGTTCATCATTGGTGGCGGTTTTGGTTCATGATTTTCAAACAAAAAAAGAAGAGATAACGAAGGGAGAGGGTGAGTAAGAGTTTGAGAAGGATATGTTGGTGAGGTGATTATAGTGATGGTGATGCAAAGGTGAGGTTTCGGTTTGATTCTTTACTCGACAGAAAAAGGAAACAAGTAGTAGTTATCTCGATGGTTATTAAGCTAGGTGATGGAGATGGTAGGAGAAAAGAGGTGATCGGATAAACAGAAAACAAAAAGTAATAGATAATCGATGGTGTTTGGTTTTTGATTGGGATTCAACAGAAGTAGTTAGCCGTAGCAGTTATCAACGAAGGTGTGGTGATTTATTTTGGTGTTCATGTTCTAATGTGGTGGTCTAGAGGTGATGAATCAAAGGTGGTTTGAAGATTGACGATTGTTATGAAATAGTAAGGTTGGTTTTGTTTCATGTATGTGTAAGTGTGTGATTCTTCTGTTTTAAATTCATCAATAACAGTAAATAAAAGCAGTGAAAGATTGATAATAATGGTGGAGATCAAATTCTTTTCAACAACTTGAACCGATTGATTGTTATTTAATATATGTGTGTCGACAATATCTCACAGCAAGATCAGAAGGACAAGAAAAAAATTAAAGTTAATCGATCTGTTGTACTAACTTTGTTTTGTATTGTGATTGGATTGGGACTTGTAACAACATTGAGTCATATTCGTTCGAGCAGAAGAAAAAAAATAACAAGAGAATAAGAAAATAAAGCTTGATTGTGACTGACTTTTGTTATATCTGTAGTTGAGTTCGTTTGGTACCCAAATCAGATACAGGAGCATCAATCTAGAATAGTTTGATAGTTATAGGAAACAAGATCGTACGATTTTCCTTTGTATATAAAATAATTTATATAATTAATATTAATAATTATTAATTGTATTAATAATAATAATTAATAATAATAATAAAAATAATAGTACTAATGAAAACAATAATAATAATATTATTAATGATAATAATAATAAATTGTATTATTTTCTTATAATTATAGTAATAATGGTAATGGTCATAATCTATGATAATAATATTAAGTCTTTATAATAATAATAATACCTAATAATAATAAGAATAATAATAATAATAATAATCTTAATCTTAATGATAATAATATCAAAATAATAATTAAGATCATGATTTTATTACTAGTTATAATATTAATGTTATTAGAAATGATAAATTATAATTATAACAATGATTTTTTTTAATGTTGATAGTAATTATAAAAGTAATAATATTAATAAGACTAATAGTATTAATAACAATAACACAAACATTTATATATGACAGACTTCATATCTACATGTTATATATCTAACATAATATTATCAATGATACTAATATTGATTTTAACTATTGAAAATACTATAATAATTATATTTTAACTTTAATTATATTTTATATAATAAGATTATATATCATTAATCATATACTATTTAGTGATTATTTATAATATCTGATATTGAGTATTAAGGTTAGATATCTTTTAGTATAGTTTACATTATTCATATAATAATGATTATGTGAAGAAATTATATATATATATATATATATATATATATATATATATATATATATATATATCATACTTTTTATATATATTTATATATATATAGATTTATAGTAATATCATATATTATTTTATTTACAAAATTACTTAACTCATATAGATTTATTTTTCAAATTAATACATACTATATATATATATATATATATATATATATATATATATATATATATATATATATATATATATATATATATATATATATATATAAATATATATATATAATTAGTGGTTCGTGAATCGTTGGGAATAATCAAAGGTGAAATGAATCAATGTAAACAGTTCCAAAATTTTAAGACTCAACATTATAAACTTTGCTTATCGTGTCGAAAACATATAAAGATCAAGTTTAAATTTGGTCGGAAATTTCCGGGTCGTCACAAATATTGGTGAGTTATAGGTTTAACCTATATATTTATCAAATCGTAATAATAGACCACAAGATTTCATATTTCCATTTCTCATAAACAACATGCAATCTGCATAAAAATCATTCATATGATGAACACCTGGTAACCGACATTAACAGGATGCATATAGAATTACCCCATCATTCCGGGACTCTCATCAGACATGATAAATCGAAGTACTAAAGCATCCGTAACTCGGATGAGGCTTGTTGGGCCAAATAGATCTATCTTTAGGATTCACGTCAATTGGTGGCAATTATAATAAACACCAATTCTTAGGCTACCAAGCTAAAAAGGGGCATATTCGGTTCGATAATTCAACATAGAATGTAATTTTGATCACTTGTGTCTATTTTGTAAAATATTTATAAAACTGCATGTATTCTCATCCCAAAAATAATAGATTTTAAAAGTGGGACTATAACTCACTTTCACAGATTTTTCCTTCGTTGGAAATAAGGCTTGTCAACTGGTCGATTCACGAACCTATAACAAATATGTACATATATATCAAAGTATGATTTAAATATATTCACAACATTTTTTATTACGTTTTTATGATTTAAGTTTGTTAAGTTAGCAGTCCTCGTTAGTAACCTACAACTAGTTGTCCACAGTTAGATGTGCTGAAATAAATCAATATATATTATCTCGAATCAATCCACGACCCAGTGTATACAAGTCTCAGGCTAGATCACAACTCAAAGTATATATATTATTTTGGAATTAACCTCAACCTTGTACAGCTAACTCAAACATTACTGCATATAGAGTGTCTATGGTTGTTCCGAAATATATATATAGATGGGTCGATATGATATGTCAAAACATTGCATACGTGTCTATGGTATCCCAAGATTACATAATATGTATAATAAAATATAAATTAGTTAGGATATGTTTAGTCTAGATTTGTTACAAAATTTTCGTAGCTAAAACTAGCAAATTTATCCAATTTTGTTTTACCCGTCATTTCTTCGTTTCAAATCCGTTTTGAGTGATTCAAGTTGCTATGGTTTAATAATGAACTGAAATTTATGAAACTAAATATAAAAAGTATAAGTTTATAGTCAAAAATACAGGTTACAAGTCATTTTTTAAAGAGGTAGTCATTTCCGTCGAAAGAACGACATCTTGATGACCATTTTGAAAAACATACTTCCACTTTGTGTTTAACCATGATTTTTGGATATAGTATCATGTTCATATGTAATATCATTTTTCCAGAAAACAAACTTCCAATTCAAAGATTAAGATAGTTTTTATTTTTCAAACCCAAAACAGCCCCCGGTTTCACTACGACGGCGTATGTCCAGTTTTACGGTGTTCATCGTGTTTCTAGGTTTTAAATCATTAAGTTAGCATATCATATAGATATAGAACATGTGTTTAGTAGATTTTAAAACTCAATTTAGAAGGATTAACTTTTTTTGCGAACAAGTTTAGAATTAACTAAACTATGTTCTAGTGATTACAAGTTTAAATCTTCGAATAAGATAGCTTTATATGTATGAATCGAATGATGTTATGAACATCATTACTACCTCAAGTTTTGTGGATAAACCTACAGGAAAAGATAAAAATAGATCTAGCTTCAAAGGATCCTTGGATGGCTTGAAAGTTCTTGAAGTAGAATCATGACACGAAAACAAGTTCAAGTAAGATTTTCACTCGAAATAAGATTGTTATAGTTATAGAAATTGAATCAAAGTTTGAGTATGAGTATTAACTTGAATTAGAAAGATATCTTACTGTAAATAAGAAAGATTTCTTGAGATTGGATGATCACTTGAAATGGATTTGCAAGATTGGAAGTAAGCTTGCAAGTTTGAAAGTTTTCTTAAAGTGTTCTTGAATGGTTGTTTTTATGATGATTAAAGCTTGTAATTGAAGCTAAAAGATAGTGAAAATGCTTGGAGATGACCAAGTATGATGTTAGAAGTATTTTGAGAGAGAATTTGGAGTGTAAGTATGAGAAAATGGAATGGAAAAAGGGGGTGAAATCATAAAAACGGGATTACTTGTTATAAAAAAAAAGATCCTTAAGTTTGTTTTTAGCTCATTAGTCATACAAGTTGTTAAATAATGGTTCTACATGTTTTTGACTCTAAGATGGCTGCTAAGAATGAATTATTAAAGGTGTATATACCAATAGTAAATACATCTAGAAGCTGTGTATTGTAAGATACGAATACGGGTACATACGAGTAAAATTGTTGATGAAAATAAATGAGAATGTAATTGTGAGCATTTTTGCTAAGTAGAAGTACTTTAATATGTGTCTTGAAGTATTTCAAAAGTGTACTAATACATATTAATACACTACATGTATATACATTTTAACTGAGTCGTTAAGTCACTGTTAGTCGTTACATGTAAGTGTTGTTTTGAAACCTTTAAGTTAACGATCTTGTTAAATGTAATTAATCCATTGTTATAATACTTAAATAAGATGTTAAATTGTTATGTTATCATAATAACATGGTGTATAAATATATCTTAACATCATATATATATATATATATATATATATATATATATATATATATATATATATATATATATATATATATATATATATATATGTTAAAATACTATTACAACTATAATCGTTACATATATGTCTCGTTTCGAAATCCTTAAGTTAGTAGTCTTGTTTTTACATATGTAGTTCATTGTTAACACACTTAATGATTTACTTAATTATCATTTTATCATGTTAAATATAGTGTAACAATATCTTAATAAGATACATATGTATTTAGTAAGACGTTGTTATAACGATAATCGTTATATATATCATTTTCGAGTTTCTTAAATCAACAATCTCATTTGTTTGTATATAACTAATTATTAACATATTGATGGAGATACTTACTTATCATAATCTCATGTTAACCATATATATATCCATTTATATAACATAATGTAGTTTTTACAAGTTTTTAACGTTCGTGAATCGCCGGTCAACTTGGGTGGTCAATTGTCTATATGAAACTCATTTCAAATAATTAAGTCTTAACAAGTTTAATTTCTTACCATGTTGGAAACATTTAATCATGTAAATATCAATCTCATTTAATATATATAAACATGGAAAAGTTCGGGTCACTACACAATTTAAACACTTACTCTCTAATTCTCTCTTTAGTCTTTCTAACTCTAAAAAGTGTAAGTTTTAAATTTTATTCTTCTTTTTTTCTTCTTCATGAAGTCGACATCATCATCATCATTTTATGGATCTAGCTTTTAGCTTTTGATCTTGTTATATCTTGTAGATTCAAACTTGGGTTTGAATCCTTCAAGAACATGAAAGATTCAAGCTTTCTAGCTTGGAATCTTCATTTACTTGTTAGATCTAGCTTGTAATTTCTTTGTTTTATTATAAAGATCAAAACTTGTGTTTATGATCTTCATGTATCTTAAAGATCCAAGCTTTATGCTTCAAGATCTTCAAAGAACACTAAAGATCCAAGCTTTCTAGCTTAGGATTTCATTATTATGTTAAAGATCATAGCTTTTTAGCTTATGGTCTCATTACTTTCATTATTTTGTTAAAGATCTTAGCTTTCTAGCTTATGGTCTCATTAATCTTGTAAAGATCCAAGCTTTCTAGCTTAGGGTTTTCTTAATACTTGAGATCTAAGTTATTATTGTAGATCTCACTTACTTGGAACCTTTTTGTGTTTGTTGTGATGATAAAGATCAAGTCTTCATCATCATATATGATGGAGATGCATAAACTTGTGTAAAATGGACAAAGGTTGAAGCTTTATTGGATCTATGCAATAAAGAGGCAATCTTGATGTTCAAAACTTATAGAATGATAGATTTTACTCTTAGTTGTGTGTTTATGGTTGAACCTTGGCCAAATTGATGCTAAAACATCAAAGAGTTGTACACTTGAAGCTTACAAGCATCAAGGATGAGAACCGTGATCAGCATCAAGCACTAAGAACCTCACCGGAGCACGTGCTTGCTTTTTTTGGGGTCTGATCAAACTCCTGGGCTTTTGGAAAATTTATTTTCAGATAATTCGTTTCGAGTAGATGACTTTTCGTTTAGGCCTCGACTTAATCCGATATACGGTTTAGGATTTATAGCCTTCTGAAAGTCACTACGCCTTTGTAACGTTATGCTGAAATTTCTGATCTACTCTCACTTAAACCGTCGCCATGGTTAAATGAAGACAAGTCAGGTTTTGAAAATTGTTCAGTGGTTAGGGGACTCACATACGGAGCCATGGCCACTGACTACGTTTCTTTTCGATTTTTATAGAGGTCGTAACAGCTGTCCGTAGTCAGCCTTTTGTTTCGATCTCTATTCTTGTTAAACTTATCTTAGTGTTAATGAATGATGATGATAATGATGATGTTGTTAATGACATTTAAACTTAATTTATGAACTTTTAAACCTTTTGGGACAACATACTGACCTAGTGTAACAACCCAAACCAACCCTTGAGCAAACCACGTGAAAAATACAAAATAAAAAAAAAAATTCTGCACAGTGAATTGGCGTGGGTTGGTTTGGGTTGTTACAAGTGGTATCAGAGCATGGTCTAAGGGATTTAGGTGACTTGAGATAGGCGCCTAGACTTAGACTTTTTGTGTGTGCGTTATGCGGGACTTGTAGGACTTTGGGTCGGATCGGGATTGGTTAGTGCATAGGTTTATGCAAACTAATCATGCGCTATTTGTTATGTATGTTTAGCGAGCATCGAGTGAGATGGACGTTGTACTAGCAAGTTAATGCGACGTGCTCGCGTAGTAATGACTAGCTACCATTATTACGGGCGCAAATCATGCCAAACAAGTAATGTACGACGATTGTCGAGCGAGATGAGATAGTGTGGTATATATGTACGTACGTATGTGTTGTGTCTTTTTGTTTCGTTGCTTAACCTCTTCTGTTTTATAGAATGAAGACGAGAAACAGACCCGATCATGATAACGGAAGTACAAGTGAGGACGCCGAGTTTTCGGCCAAGGTTGAGGCCGTATTTAAAAAGTTAAAAGCGGATTTTCTTACGGACGTCCGAAAGGTCTTTCAAGATTCGGTCGATGGGCAAGTGACCGATTTGATAAATGAACGAATGAAGGCCACTATCGAAGAGGCCCTTGATGCTAGAAACATTTATCCTCGCGGTGAAGGAGGTGAAGGAAGGCGGGACTTCCATTATAAGAATTTCAAGGACACTCAACCCCCGATGTTTAATGGGGTGCGAGATCCTTTGAAGAGTACATGTTGGATCTCCGATATCGAGGGAGCTTTCCGTACCGCGGAATGCCCTCCTAAGAAGAAAACAAGGTTTAGTTCAAGCATGTTGCGGGAGGAAGCTAAGTTGTGGTGAGACGATAAGATCAACTTGTATGGCGAAGAACAATGTATGGGCTTGACATGGGAGGAATTCAAGAAAGAATTTTTCAAAGAATACCGAACTTCATCCGATCTCGATAGAATCCGAGACGAGTTGCACCATTTGCAACAAGGGTCAATGGACTTGGTTACACTCAAGTCTACCTTCTTGGCAAAGACTCGTTTTTGCCCGGAATATGTGGGTGATGATCACAAGTTAATGAAGGATTTCTACCGTACCTTGAATGATGAGTATAAGGGTAAGATTAGTCAGGGAATGGCTAAGACTTTTGCAGAACTATTCGAGTTGGCTCGGGGTTTTGAACCGGTGGTTCCGAGGAAGAGTGATTTCACTTTTTCAAAGAGAAAGTTTGAAGGTTTTAGTTACTCGAACTCTTCAAACAAGAAGAACAAGAACAAGAAGGGTTCCGAAAGTGTCAATAGCGTGAAGAAGGGCGCTACCGGTGGTTTTTCTTATGCGTGCTACAATTGTGGGCAACCGGGTCATATGACTCGTGAATGTCCGAAACCATTTTCCGGAAACAAAATCCCTTGTTTTAATTGCGGAAAAGAAGGGCATAAGAAGCCGGAGTGTCCTGACTCGCGAAACGATAATGTGAAGCGGTTAGAGAAGGCGGCGGGTACGGCTAGGGGTCGCAACTATTTGATGACCAATGATGAAGCCAAACAATCGCACGAAGTTGTCTCAGGTACTTACATGGTTAATTCTAATCCGGCAAGGATTCTTTTCGATAGCGGTGAAAATTTGTCGTTTGTGTCTCCTAAATTTATGCCTAAACTTAATAGACCGTTAGCTAAGTTAAGTCGTCCGGTAGAAGTCGAAATAGCGGACGGCAAGACGATGCTAGTGGTCGATGTGTGCAAAAATTGTGATGTTGTGTTTGATGCCGAAAACTTTAAGATAGATCTCATTCCGATGACTTTGGACGACTTTGATATCGTTGTAGGTATGGATTGGCTTGATCGTAATAGAGCCGATATTGCATGCCATGAAAAATTTATTCGTGCGAAGGAGACCGGTGCCGATATGCACTTTTGCACGGGCACGTCGTTTTGTTGTTAGTGGTGGCATGACTTTCCTTGCTCATGTTGTCGATACTCATATTGAGCCACCACCCATTCGTGAAATTCCGGTTGTTAGTGAATTCGAAGACCTTTTTCCGGACGAATTACCGGGTGTTCCGGCGGAAAGACAAGTTGAATTTCGCATTGAGTTGGTTCCGGGAGCTACTCCCATTGCTAAAACTCCTTATCGTTTAGCACCAACGGAAATGCAAGAGTTGTTAAATCAAATCCAAGAGTTGCTTGAGAAGAGTTTTATTCGACCGAGTGCTTCTCCATGGGGCGCTCCGGTTTTATTCGTGAAAAAGAAGGATGGTAGTATGCGGATGTGCATCGATTATCGGGAGTTGAATAAAGTGACGATCAAGAATCTTTATCCATTGCCTCGGATTGACGATTTGTTTGACCAACTTCAAGGTGCGACGTATTTCTCTAAGATCGACCTACGGTCCAGCTATCACCAAATGCGGGTCCGTGAGGAAGATATTGAGAAAACGGCTTTTTGAACGCGTTATGGGCATTTTGAGTTTGTGGTTATGCCTTTTGGTCTTGCGAATGCACCGGCGGCATTCATGGATCTTATGAACCGAGTATGCCAACCTATGTTGGATAAGTCAGTAATAGTGTTCATTGACGACATACTAGTCTATTCGAAAAGTATGAACGAACATGAACGTCATTTGCGTGAGGTATTGAAGACCTTACGAAAGGAGAAGTTGTATGCAAAGTTCTCCAAATGTGAATTTTGGCTAAGAGAAGTCCAATTCCTTGGTCATATTGTGAACAAAGACGGTATTCAAGTAGATCCGGGGAAGATCGAGACGGTGAAGAGTTGGGGACGACCGACTACTCCTACGGAAATCCGAAGTTTTCTCGGATTGGCCGGTTATTATCGTCGGTTTATTCAAGACTTTTCTAAGATCGCTTCTTCGTTAACTAAGTTGACGAGAAAGAATGCTAAGTTTAATTGGGAGAACGAGCAAGAAATTGCTTTTCAATTGCTAAAAGGGAAGTTGTGTCAAGCTCCGGTGTTAGTATTGCCGGAAGGTGTGGAATACATGACAGTTTATTGTGATGCTTCGCTAAATGGGCTCGGGTGTGTTCTAATGCAAAGAGGTAAAGTCATCGCTTATGCCTCACGACAATTAAAGGAACACGAAACAAGATACCCGACTCATGATCTTGAGTTGGCGGCGGTTGTGCATGCGTTGAAAATTTGGCGCCATTACTTGTATGGTGTCAAGTGTACGATTTATTCGGATCATAAGAGTTTGAAACATCTCTTTAATCAACGAGATTTTAATTATCGCCAACGTAGGTGGATGGATGTGGTGAAAGATTATGATTGTGAGATACTTTATCATCCGAGTAAGGCGAATGTTGTCGCGGATGCGTTGAGTCGAAAGAGTCAACATCCGGCGATAAAAGTGGGATCGTTACGTTTGATTATTTCCAACGATTTTCTTGAGAGGCTTGGCGAGATTCAAATAGAGGCTTACGTTCACAACAAGCATGCGGAACGAATCGTGGGCCAATCAGATTTCATTACTATGGGCTCGCGTGGTTTGTTGTCTTTTCAAGGAAGGGTCTGGGTGCCTAAGATGGGTGATTACCGGCGGGTGCTACTTGATGAAGCACATAAGTCCAAATATTCCATTCATCCGGGTGCGACGAAAATGTATCATGACTTGAAGAAAGATTATTGGTGGCCGGGCATGAAACGTGATGTTGTTAAGTATGTTGAGCAATGCGTCACGTGTTTGCAAGTAAAAGCCGAACACCAAAAGCCGTATGGTAAATTGCAACCATTAGAAATCCCGAAATGGAAATGGGAGCACATTACCATGGATTTCATCACAAAGTTACCTAAAACGGCGAGAACCCAATTTGATTTGATTTGGGTTATAGTTGATCGATTGACGAAAAGTGCTTTGTTTCTTCCCATTAAAGAAGCAATATCGTCGGAGGTCTTGGCTAAGTTGTTTATCAAGGAAGTGGTCTCGCGACATGGGGTTCCTATATCTATTATTTCGGATCGAGATACCCGTTTTACATCTCGGTTTTGGAAAAAGTTTCAGGAATATATGGGTACACAATTAAAGTTGAGCACGGCGTATCATCCTCAAACGGACGGTCAAACCGAACGTACGAATCAAACTTTGGAAGATATGTTACGGGCGTGCATTATTGATTTCGGTGGTAGTTGGGATGAGCATTTGCCTTTGATGGAATTCTCGTATAATAATAGTTACCATACTAGTATTGGGATGCCACCTTACGAAATGCTATATGGGCGAAGGTGTCGAACTCCCATTTGTTGGGGAGTAGTGGGTCAAAAAGAAATCGGGAGCACCGATTTGGTTTTAGAAACGAATAACAAGAATGATATTATTCGGGATCATTTGAAGTAGGCTCAAGATAGACAAAAGTCGTATGCCAACAAACGTAGACGGACGATCGAATTTCAAGAAGGTGACAAGGTGATGCTTAAGGTTTCGCCATGGAAAGGTATTATTCGATTTCGAAAAAGGGGAAAGTTAGCTCCTCGGTTTATTAGGCCATTCAAAGTTTTAGCTCGTGTTGGTGAAGTTGCGTATCGCTTGGAATTACCCGAAGAGCTTGCGGGGATCCATAACACATTTCATGTTTCCCATCTCCGTAAGTGTCTTGCGGATGATTCTTCATGGATGCCATTAGACGAAATCGAACTAAACAACAAGTTAGAATATGTTGAAGAGCCGATTGCTATACTAGATGAGAAGGTGAAAATGTTGAGGAATAAAGAGGTGAGGACCTTTAAGGTTCAATGGCGGCGGAGTAAAGGTTCTGAGTTCACTTGGGAGCCCGAAGAATTCGTGTTGGTTTATCTTCCCTCTTGTCATGCGGCTTGGATTGCGAGGACGCAATTCGAATAAGTGGGGGAGCGTTGTAAGACCCAAATATTATCCTTGTATATAAGCGAAGTTAAAATACTTGAAGTGGGGTTTTGGTTGTTCAAATTTAAAAAGAAATGCAGAATTCTGAACTAGGGGTGTCACGCACCGCGTGGCTATATGGCGCGCCGCGCCATCTGTCTGCGACAGATTCCCCTTTTCTTTTTAATTAGATATTTTGAGGGCATTTTGGTAAAATCACTTTGGGGTCCGAATTTAATGCCTTAGATCAGTTTTGGGAGCTCATTAACTCCATTCACAACTACCTTATCCTCTCCAATTCAATTCTAGTGAGAGAGTGCATTTCTTGAGTGAGAAAGCTTAATTAAAGGGTAAAGGAGGTTGAATCGGGTCTTAGTGCGAGTTCTAAAGTCGTTCATCTAGTCGCTAGCTACGTAATGATTGTGTTGGTAAGTTCTAAAACCTAGATTCTTACTTTAATTGCATTAAGGGTTAGGGTTTGGGTTAGTGATGCACACAAAACCCACTTGCTAGTAATTTGGGGGTTTTGGGTGAATTTGGGTCATGTAGACTCAAAGGTAACTAATTAGGGTTTTCAAAGTGTTAATTTATGTTTATGAATCTAATTAGTTAGTTAAAGTACTAGAACACTTCAATGATATGTAAATGGGTGTTAATTGGGCATGGATGACCCAAATGGGTGTGTTGACCTTGAAATGGGTCAAATGGGTCTTTAATGACCTAAGTGGTCTTGCATGTGTGAAAATGAGTTAAATTGGTGATTTAAAAATGTAATAAGACCATATTTGACTAGAGTTAGGGTTTTTGGTGAAGTTGACCCATTATTAGGGTTAATGGTGCAAAATGGGTCGGGATTGCACTTTGGGTCAAAATGACTTAGGAATGGTGAATGAATTGGTTGACCGACTTGAGTTTGCGTTTAATAATATGTATAATGTGATAGGTACGTTACTTTGAGGTTTTGCAAGCTCGGGTATCTTTTCACAAGACTTTGAGGTGAGTGAAATAATTATATGCGTAGGTATATAATGTATCTATTTGTTGTAGCGTGAAATGTGTAGTGTCGAGGTGTTAAGACACCACGTTTCATGTGAAGAGTGTAGCATCGAGGTGTTAAGATGCCACTCGGGGGTAGCATCGAGGTGTTAAGATGCCACCTAGGAGTGTAGTGTCGAGGTGTTAAGACACCACTCTGTAAAATAATGAGTGAAGCATCGAGGTGTTAAGATGCCACTCGGGGTGAAGTGCTGAGGTGTTAAGGTGCCACCCTAGGGGTTAGTGGTGCGAGGTGTTAAGTGCCCTAACGGATGTTGTGAACACCGATGGCATTTTCGCGAGCGCCGTTCCCTTGTACTATTGGTTAACCATGGTTATTTGTGTTGTAAGCATATTATATTATTCGAGTTATATTTATATGCGGTTGTTATGCTAGCTTGGGAGTATTGGTGAATTATAGCTTGTTATTGTGACGATAAGCTAATGTTGTTTGCTAGCATGTTTGCTGTTGTGTAAGTGTATGCAAGTAGGTATAATTATATATGTATTTGCATAATTATTGCATTCACTAAGCTTTGCTTACCCTCTCGTTGTTTACTATTTTTATAGGTTCGGTTGTGGACAAGGGTAAGGGCATTATCATGGAATAGAGATCCCGCTTTGTTGATTAGGGGACGCTTTTTGGAAGTTTAGTTCTTGGAGTTTGACCGAGACTTGGGTAGTTTAATCCCAAACGCCATGCTCGTAGTGTAGTTTGGTACTTAACCTTTTTGGCGGTCGAAACTCATATTTTGTATTAAACTCGTAAAACAGCCGAAGTGGGCCCCGCTTTGTAAAACTCATTTTACGTTTGAATTGTGTTAGTTTTACATATTTGAATGTGTGGTTAAAAGCGTGTCGTCTAAAAATGTCGGGAACTAGTCGATCTTTTTCGCATTTTGAGACTTTCCGGACAGACCCGAATGGCGCGCCGCGCGGCCATCTTGGCGTGCCACGCCAATTCACTGTGCAATTTTTTTTTTTATTTTGTATTTTTCACGTGGTTTGCTCGCGGGTTGGTTTGGGTTGTTACACCTAGTGACCTTTGACTTAGGTTGACGACCTTTCAGACCGACTTACTACTTGCATACTTTGTATATCGACTTTACCGCATTTATCATGGTGAGTTATAGCTTCCCTTTTTACTTATACTATTTTTGGGACTAAGAATACATGTGCTTTTTATGTTTTACTTACTTGACATGAGTACTTAAACTTTATATATGTGTGGGTTATATAACGGCATAAAGATTCCCCTTAGTACAGTAATGTTTAATCATTGGTTTTGAACCGGTGAGCGCTAATATTAGATATGGATCCATAGGGTTTGACATCCCCACTCGGGCTAGTCGCGCTATCATTTAACGGGTGTTTGATACTTCGAGGACATACGCACTCTCCAAGTGTACTTTTAGGGGGTATTACTATTACGTTAAGTTAGTTACCGGGTGCCCACGGATAAGCATATACTTTGTCTTACTGTTTTGAGACGCTGTTTAAAGCACTGAAATCTCGTGGTCTACATTACATTACTGGAACAAACAAACTATAGCTCACCAACATTCGTGTTGACTTTTAAGCGTGTATTTCTCAGGTGCTTAGACGATGTTGCTTCCACTGTTAGACTTGCTGTCTTGGTGTTATAGACTTGTTGTTATGGACATGCTGTGTTAGATTTCTGCTGCATTACTTAGAGACGTCTCAATCATGAAACTTTTATCTTGCATTCACAACTTATGTTATTTGAATAATGGTTTTGTAATGACCTCTGTGTCATGTTATCTTTTGTAAACGCTATATTTTTATGAATCTAAAACTGGTTTTCAAATAGCATATAGTGTTTGACCGTGTAAAGATCCTGTTGTTGACAAATCGTACACAATGGTTTTGTACGGGGCGTCACATTTGGTATCAGAGCATTGGTTGTAGGGAATTAAGTTGCATTAGTGAGTCTAGACCAGGCCGAGTAGGATTTACTAATAGGACTAATCTATAACTTGCTTGTTTACCTGTTTTTGCAGAACTGCTGCATGCTACTGTATTATATTACTGCATGTTACTGCTTACTACTACTGCATGCTACAACTTACTTTTACTACTATATGAACTTGTTGCATGCTACTGCCTACTTTCACTGCTATGTGAACTTACTGTATGCTGCTGCTTATTCTCGCTACTGCATGCTACTATCTACTTTTTGCATGATACTTCTGTTGATACTGCTATTACTGCCATGCTATGTACTATTGTAGACGCTCTAGGCTGCTGTAGTTACTATGCCAGATTACGTGCTTGCTACCCGTCTGCTTTTCGCTGTACCAACTTGGAGAATTTATCTTTCCTAGTTCAGATGTTTTTCTGAACCCTTCCCGCTCGTCTAACCCTAAGGATTAGTATTGTAATCCACCTGTTACTACCGTTCCACCGTTCCAGAGATCGAAACATTACTTCACGCAATCTAGGAGGAGTACCCCTCGGAATACACACCCACTAAGGTTGATCTTCGGAGAAGGAGATATGCGAGGACTTGTCAGAATAACCGCACCCCGAGCTCACCCTAATTAGCCACGTACAATGTATGAACATTAGAGGGATGTTCAGTTTCTACAAGATGACTCGTATCCTGTACATTTTCATGACCGTCACTAATCTCTTCCATTCTCCACCACTACTCGATGATCTAACGACACTTCTGGACTTAGTCCCTAACACTCTTAGGCATCGGAGAAGTCGGGAAGGCATCTCCTTTCACAAAGTCATAGAGTCTTCCACTGATGCACAACCATACCCAAGGACTTGGGAGTCACCTCAAGACATATCGTATTACTACTTGTTACACGTACAACTAGACGCGAGAGCCAGATCGAATATCTAGAAAGGAACCTAACAACGTTACCTGAACCCGAACATTTTGAAGAAATTTCGGGACATTTAAGCATTGAAGCATGACCTACGGAACCTACGCATTCACACCGAGAAACCGTGAGATTAATTATGTAGATTTGGTTTTAAGATAGCATAGATAAAGCATCGTTAGATGAAATTGAGTAGAACTTGAGGTGAACACGTTGCATTGACCATACGGAGTGATATTGGAATGAACGTACGATTTAGTACAATATATTGACGCCAGGCCAGCGTGATTATGTTGAAGTAAATCATGCAAAAGTCCCAATGTTACTACTTAAGGAATATGAAGCGATTCAAAGAAAATTTTGGTAGGAACCACTTGAGTATACGCATTATGGTCTGATAGAGGCAGGGAAAGAATAACCACGTAGCCCAGATACTGTACAAGGGGGGTCTTGATTGCAGAATTGGTAACCCAAAAATTTGTTATAGATATAGACACCCTGAACACTTAAGGAAAAAGTTCTCGAATAGGAAAAACTTTGGACTTACTTGCGGTAGGGCAATCGTTATCTCATCTATGGAGACTCGCAGGGATCCTGATTTTAGTTAGGGTATGTTTCATCACAATGTTTTATTGTCTCGAGGTTATTTAGTAATAGAGCGATAGAAACCTTATATCTAAGAAACTTAGTGTTATGACTAATAAGCCATTAACAACCAATAGAGTAATGTATTTTATAGGACAAGCTAATGGTAAGCTGGCAGAGATAGAGGAATAATTTAAGGTAGTACCTTAAAATTAATAGGTGGGTCATTGGAGATGACCTCATGCCAAAAAAACTTGGAAGTTTTAAAGTAGTAGTTGGAAAGGATTAGTTACCTATGCACAAGCAGATGTTATCTGATAAGATTGATAAAAATTTTCACGGTAGTATAATAAGATTTGGTTGGAATAAACCTTAAGATTAACCTAACACTCATCGAGTCAGGAAGCTTGATGTAAAAGTTGGAATGGACTTTAGGATTAACCTAATACTCATCAAGTTAGGAAGCTTTGATGAAATACTTGGAACGAACTGGCTTTCAAGGATGAAAGCGAAAGTTATTTATAGTAAGAAGATTATTCGTATACCTCGCGAGAATGGTGAGCCATTAATAGTTTACGGGGAGAGAATGTAGTGACCCGAACTTTTCCATGTTTATATATATATTAAATGAAATTGTTATGATTAAGTGTTTCCAACATGTTAAGCAATCAAACTTGTTAAGACTTGATTAATTGAAATAGGTTTCATATAGAAAATTGACCACCCAAGTTGACCGGTGATTCACGAACGTTAAAACTTGTAAAAACTATATGATGACATATATATGGTTATATATATAGTTAACATGATATTATGATAATTAAACATATCATTAAGTATATTAACAATGGACTACATATGTAAAAACAAGACTACTAACTTAATGATTTTGAAACGAGACATATATGTAACGATTATCGTTGTAACGACATTTAATGTATATATATCATATTAAGAGATATTCGTACATCATAATATCATGATAATATAATAATTTAAAATCTCATTTGATATTATAAACATTGGGTTAACAACATTTAACAAGATCGTTAACCTAAAGGTTTCAAAACAACACTTACATGTAACGACTAACGATGACTTAACGACTCAGTTAAAATGTATATACATGTAGTGTTTTAATATGTATTCATACACTTTTGAAAGACTTCAAGACACTTATCAAAATACTTCTACTTAACAAAAATGCTTACAATTACATCCTCGTTCAGTTTCATCAACAATTCTACTTGTATGCACCCGTATTCGTACTCGTACAATACACAGCTTTTAGATGTATGTACTATTGGTATATTGTAGTGACCCGAACTTTTCCATGTTTATATATATTAATTGATATTGATATTTACATGATTAAATGTTTCCAACATGTTAAGCAATCAAACTTGTTAAGACTTGATTAATTGAAATAGGTTTCATATAGACAATTGACCACCCAAGTTGACCGGTGATTCACGAACGTTAAAACTTGTAAAAACTATATGATGACATATATATGGTTATATATATAGTTAACATGATATTATGATAAGTAAACATATCATTAATTATATTAACAATGAACTACATATGTAAAAACAAGACTACTAACTTAATGATTTTGAAACGAGACATATATGTAACGATTATCGTTGTAACAAAATTTAATGTATATATATATCATATTAAGAGATATTCGTACATCATAATATCATGATAATATAATAATTTAAAATCTCTTTTGATATTATAAACATTGGGTTAACAACATTTAACAAGATCGTTAACCTAAAGGTTTCAATACAACATTTACATGTAACGACTAACGATGACTTAACGACTCAGTTAAAATGTATATACATGTAGTGTTTTAATATGTATTCATACACTTTTGAAAGACTTCAAGACACTTATCAAAATACTTCTACTTAACAAAAATGCTTACAATTACATCCTCGTTCAGTTTCATCAACAATTCTACTCGTATGCACCCGTATTCGTATTCGTACAATACACAGCTTTTAGATGTATGTACTATTGGTATATACACTCCAATGATCAGCTCTTAGCAGCCCATGTGAGTCACCTAACACATGTGGGAACCATCATTTGGCAACTAGCATGAAATATCTCATAAAATTACAAAAATATGAGTAATCATTCATGACTTATTTACATGAAAACAAAATAACATATCCTTTATATCTAATCCATACACCAACGACCAAAAACACCTACAAACACTTTCATTCTTCAATTTTCTTCATCTAATTGATTTCTCTCAAGTTCTATCTTCAAGTTCTAAGTGTTCTTCATAAATTCCAAAAGTTCTAGTTTCATAAAATCAAGAATACTTTCAAGTTTGCTAGCTCACTTCCAATCTTGTAAGGTGATCATCCAACCTCAAGAAATCTTTGTTTCTTACAGTAGGTTATCATTCTAATACAAGGTAATAATCATATTCAAACTTTAGTTCAATTTCTATAACTATAACAATCTTATTTCAAGTGATGATCTTACTTGAACTTGTTTTCGTGTCATGATTCTGCTTCAAGAACTTCGAGCCATCCAAGGATCCATTGAAGCTAGATCCATTTTTCTCTTTTCCAGTAGGTTTATCCAAGGAACTTAAGGTAGTAATGATGTTCATAACATCATTCGATTCATTCATATAAAGCTATCTTATTCGAAGGTTTAAACTTGTAATCACTAGAACATAGTTTAGTTAATTCTAAACTTGTTCGCAAACAAAAGTTAATCCTTCTAACTTGACTTTTAAAATAAATTAAACACATGTTCTATATCTATATGATATGCTAACTTAATGATTTAAAACCTGGAAACACGAAAAACACCGTAAAACCGGATTTACGCCGTCGTAGTAACACCGCGGGCTGTTTTGGGTTAGTTAATTAAAAACTATGATAAACTTTGATTTAAAAGTTGTTATTCTGAGAAAATGATTTTTATTATGAACATGAAACTATATCCAAAAATTATGGTTAAACTCAAAGTGGAAGTATGTTTTCTAAAATGGTCATCTAGACGTCGTTCTTTCGACTAAAATGACTACCTTTACAAAAATGACTTGTAACTTATTTTTCCGTCTATAAACCTATACTTTTTCTTTTTAGATTCATAAAATAGGGTTCAATATGAAACCATAGCAATTTGATTCACTCAAAACGGATTTAAAATGAAGAAGTTATGGGTAAAACAAGATTGGATAATTTTTCTCATTTTAGCTACGTGAAAATTGGTAACAAATCTATTCCAACCATAACTTAATCAACTTGTATTGTATATTATGTAATCTTGAGATACCATAGACACGTATACAATGTTTCGACCTATCATGTCGACACATCTATATATATTTCGGAACAACCATAGACACTCTATATGTAAATGTTGGAGTTAGCTATACAGGGTTGAGGTTGATTCCAAAATATATATAGTTTGAGTTGTGATCAATACTGAGATACGTATACACTGGGTCGTGGATTGATTCAAGATAATATTTATCGATTTATTTCTGTACATCTAACTGTGGACAACTAGTTGTAGGTTACTAACGAGGACAGCTGACTTAATAAACTTAAAACATCAAAATATATTAAAAGTGTTGTAAATATATTTTGAACATACTTTGATATATATGTATATATTGTTATAGGTTCGTGAATCAACCAGTGGCCAAGTCTTACTTCCTGACGAAGTAAAAATCTGTGAAAGTGAGTTATAGTCCCACTTTTAAAATCTAATATTTTTGGGATGAGAATACATGCAGGTTTTATAAATGATTTACAAAATAGACACAAGTACGTGAAACTACATTCTATGGTTGAATTATCGAAATCGAATATGCCCCTTTTTATTAAGTCTGGTAATCTAAGAATTAGGGAACAGACACCCTAATTGACGCGAATCCTAAAGATAGATCTATCGGGCCCAACAAGCCCCATCCAAAGTACCGGATGCTTTAGTACTTCTAAATTTATATCATATCCGAAGGGTGTCCCGGAATGATGGGGATATTCTTATATATGCATCTTGTTAATGTCGGTTACCAGGTGTTCACCATATGAATGATTTTTATCTCTATGTATGGGATGTGTATTGAAATATGAAATCTTGTGGTCTATTATTATGATTTGATATATATAGGTTACACCTATAACTCACCAACATTTTTGTTGACGTTTTAAGCATGTTTATTCTCAGGTGATTATTAAGAGCTTCCGCTGTCGCATACTTAAATAAGGACGAGATTTGGAGTCCATGCTTGTATGATATTGTGTAAAAACTGCATTCAAGAAACTTATTTTATTGTAACATATTTGTATTGTAAACCATTATGTAATGGTCGTGTGTAAACAGGATATTTTAGATTATCATTATTTGATAATCTACGTAAAGCTTTTTAAACCTTTATTGATGAAATAAAGGTTATGGTTTGTTTTAAAATGAATGCAGTCTTTGAAAAACGTCTCATATAGAGGTCAAAACCTCGCAACGAAATCAATTAATATTGAACGTTTTTAATCAATAAGAACGGGACATTTCAGTTGGTATCCGAGCGTTGGTCTTAGAGAACCAGAATTTTGCATTAGTGTGTCTTATCGAGTTTGTTAGGATGCATTAGTGAGTCTGGACTTCGACCGTGTTTACTTGAAAAATGATTGCTTAACAAATTTTGTTGGAAACTATATATTTTTAACATGTGAATATTATGTGATATATTAATCTCTTAACGCGTTTGATATTATGTGATAGATGTCTACCTCTAGAACAAGTCCCATTGACTCACCTAATAATAATGAAGAGTCAAATGTAAATTGGAATGATTCGTGGACTGATTCACAAGTTCCCGAAGAGGAACCGGAAGAAGAGTCGGAACCGGAAGAAGAATCGGAACCGGAAGAAGAACCGGAACCGGATGAAGAAATAGAACCGGTGGGGGAAATAATAAAACGGTTAAGTAAAAGAAAATCCTCAACCAACCGACCAAGGTTAATTATGGTCAACGGTGTTTCCGCCAAGGAAGCAAAATATTGGGAGGATTACCAATTCTCCGATGAATCGGATTCCGACGAGAATTCCGATGATGTTATAGAAATTACCCCAACTGAATTTAAAAAGGCAAAAGAAAATAATAAGGGAAAGGTCATAAAAATAGAGAAATCTAATTCCAACCCCGATGAACTTTATATGTATCGTCAACCCCCGAAGTCCTTAAGTTGTAACAATGACCCGGGAACCTCTAAACCACCAGGTTTTTCTAAACCAATGTGGATTACGACGGCTCGTATTAGGGGAACATCATATATCCCTAGAAAATTGGTAAAACGAACCAAAACCGAAGAAGAAGAAACAAGCGAGTCGGAATAAGATAGTTGTATTCGTGTGGTGTAATATATGTAATATAGTGTGCTTATGCTTTATGATATATGTAAAAATTGCTTGTATTAATAAGTATTTTTTTATGAATCTAACTCTTGTCTATTTTACAGTATAAAAACACAAAATGGATAGACAACCCAATATTTTAAGAGACCTACCCGGAGACATGATTGATGAAATCTTGTCTAGAGTCGGTCAGAATTCTTCGGCACAACTATTTAAGGCGAGATCAGTTTGTAAGACATTCGAAGAACGTTCCAAGAATGCCTTGGTTTATAAAAGGCTTTCGTTCGAAAGATGGGGGATATCACATTGGGAAATCCATAAGTTACGATGTGTTTACTTTGACGCATATATTGCGGGGAACCCAAATGCTATTTTACGCAATGGGTTAAGAAATTATTTTGACTCAATATATCCGAATATTGGACTTCGTGATTTAGAAAAAGCGGCTAACATGCAACATAAAGAAGAATGTTATGCTTACGGATTAGTAATGTTCGCTTCTCACCAAAGTGAGAACAAGAACATCGGGCTACAACTATTAAACAAAACGTTCCCACAAGTGACGGAGTCGGTAATTGGGGTAAGAAATGAGGTTTTTAGATTGTTACGGGACTGTTGGACATTACGTAACCCTCGCCCCTTTGACGACGTTACAACACGCTGTCTTATCAACGGCCATAACGGTTATGTTCCACAAGACCAAGGATGGGAAGTAATCCTAGTAAAACCAGAATGCATGACTTGTTTCTGGACGTATGAATTACGTGTCTTTATTGCCTTTGCTTAACGACTTGTGTACTAGCTAGAATTATCTTCACAACCATCTTGTATCAAATTTATTGTGTGCTATATTTCATGCTATATGTAAAATAAGCGGTATTGTAAGTTTGTAAAATATTGTGTAAAAGTTTGAACGCAAAATATTATTATAATCAGTTTTTCATATAGAATTGTAGTAGTTGAATTGTATATTAGCTACTAAGTATGAACTTAACGGGTAGGTACTACTCGAATTTAAACTTATAAAACGCTAATATGAAGAAAAAGCTTTTATAAATGAGTTCATATTATGCTACGAAATACTATTAACTACTCTTAATATTCTGTATGATTAACTTGTTCCATTTGACAATTTTGAAGGAAATGGCACCGACTACTCGACACACCGTGAATATGAATGAAGAGGAATTCCGTACTTTTCTAGCTTCAAACATAGCCGCAGTACAGGCTGCGCTACATACCAACAATAACCTTGGATCTAGCAGTACAGGAAATCGTGTAGGATGCACCTACAAAGAATTTACTGCCTGCAAACCTTTGGAATTTGATGGAACCGAAGGACCGATCGGATTGAAACGGTGGACCGAGAAGGTCGAATCGGTGTTTGCCATAAGTAAGTGTACTGAAGAGGACAAAGTGAAGTACGCTACGCATACCTTCACAGGTTCTGCGTTAACATGGTGGAATACCTATCTAGAGCAAGTGGGACAAGACGATGCGTACGCACTACCGTGGTCAGCATTCAAGCACTTGATGAACGAGAAGTACCGTCCCAGAACCGAGGTCAATAAGCTCAAGACAGAACTTAGAGGGTTACGAACCCAAGGATTTGATATTACCACGTACGAAAGACGATTCACAGAATTGTGCCTATTGTGTCCGGGAGCATTCGAAGATGAGGAAGAGAAGATCGACGCATTTGTGAAAGGATTACCGGAAAGAATCCAAGAAGATATAAGTTCACACGAGCCCGCCTCCATACAACAGGCATGTAGAATGGCTCACAAACTAGTGAACCAGATTGAAGAAAGAATTAAAGAACAGATTGCTGAAGAGGCCAATGTGAAGCAAGTCAAAAGAAAGTGGGAGGAAAACGGTGATAAGAATCACCAATACAACAACAGCAATTACAACAATAATCGCAACAATTATCCCAACAATCGCAACATCAATCGCAACTACAACAAACGGCCCAACAACAACCACAACAACAACAACAGCAACTACAACAATCATCCCAACAACAATAATAACCGCAATAACAACAACAATCAGAAGCAGCTATGCCAAAGGTGTGAAAAGTATCACTCGGGGTTCTGCACCAAATTTTGCAACAAGTGTAAAAGAAATGGTCATAGCGCGGCGAAGTGTGAGGTCTACGGACCAGGGGTTAATAGAACGAAAGGAACAAATGGTGTCGGAACGAGTAATGGCGGAGCAAGTAGTGTCGGAGCAAGTTATGCCAATGTAGTTTGTTATAAATGTGGAAAACTGGGCCACATTATTAGAAATTGCCCGAACCAGGAGAACACGAATGGACAAGGCCGCGGAAGAGTTTTCAATATTAATGCGGCAGAGGCACAAGAAGACCCGGAGCTTGTTACGGGTACGTTTCTTATTGACAATAAATCTGCTTACGTTTTATTTGATTCGGGTGCGGATAGAAGCTATATGAGTAGAGATTTTTGTGCTAAATTAAGTTGTCCATTGACGCCTTTGAATAGTAAATTTTTACTCGAATTAGCAAATGGTAAATTAATTTCAGCAGATAATATATGTCGGAATCGAGAAATTAAACTGGTTAGCGAAACATTTAAGATTGATTTGATACCAGTAGAGTTAGGGAGTTTTGATGTGATAATCGGTATGGACTGGTTGAAAGAAGTGAAAGCAGAGATCGTTTGTTACAAAAATGCAATTCGCATTATACGAGAAAAAGGAAAACCCTTAATGGTGTACGGAGAAAAGGGCAACACGAAGCTACATCTTATTAATAATTTGAAGGCACAAAAACTAATAAGAAAAGGTTGCTATGCTGTTCTAGCACACGTCGAGAAAGTACAAACTGAAGAAAAGAGCATCAATGATGTTCCCATTGCAAAAGAATTTCCCGATGTATTTCCGAAAGAATTACCGGGATTACCCCCACATCGATCCGTTGAATTTCAAATAGATCTTGTACCAGGAGCTGCACCAATAGCTCGTGCTCCTTACAGACTCGCACCCAGCGAGATGAAAGAACTACAAAGCCAATTACAAGAACTTTTAGAGCGTGGTTTCATTCGACCAAGCACATCACCGTGGGGAGCTCCTGTTTTGTTTGTCAAAAAGAAAGATGGTACATTCAGGTTGTGTATCGACTACCGAGAGTTGAACAAACTTACCATCAAGAACCGCTACCCACTACCGAGAATCGACGACTTATTTGATCAACTACAAGGCTCGTCTGTTTATTCAAAGATTGACTTACGTTCCGGGTATCATCAAATGCGGGTGAAAGAAGATGATATTCCAAAGACTTCTTTCAGAACACGTTACGGTCATTACGAGTTTATGGTCATGCCATTTGGTTTAACTAATGCACCAGCTGTGTTCATGGACCTTATGAACCGATTGTGTGGACCATACCTTGACAAGTTTGTCATTGTTTTCATTGATGACATACTTATTTACTCAAAGAATGACCAAGAACACGTTGAACATTTAAGAAAGGTGTTAGAAGTATTGAGGAAGGAAGAATTGTACGCTAAGTTTTCAAAGTGTGCATTTTGGTTGGAAGAAGTTCAATTCCTCGGTCACATAGTGAACAAAGAAGGTATTAAGGTGGATCCGGCAAAGATAGAAACTGTTGAAAAGTGGGAAACCCCGAAAACTCCGAAACACATACGCCAGTTTTTAGGACTAGCTGGTTACTACAGAAGGTTCATCCAAGACTTTTCCAGAATAGCAAAACCCTTGACTGCATTAACGCATAAAGGGAAGAAATTTGAATGGAATGATGAACAAGAGAAAGCGTTTCAGTTATTGAAGAAAAAGCTAACTACGGCACCTATATTGTCATTGCCTGAAGGGAATGATGATTTTGTGATTTATTGTGACGCATCAAAGCAAGGTCTCGGTTGTGTATTAATGCAACGAACGAAGGTGATTGCTTATGCGTCTAGACAATTGAAGATTCACGAACAAAATTATACGACGCATGATTTGGAATTAGGCGCAGTTGTTTTTGCATTAAAGACTTGGAGGCACTACTTATATGGTGTTAAAAGTATTATATATACCGACCACAAAAGTCTTCAACACATATTTAATCAGAAACAACTGAATATGAGGCAGCGTAGGTGGATTGAATTATTGAATGATTACGACTTTGAGATTCGTTACCACCCGGGGAAGGCAAATGTGGTAGCCGATGCCTTGAGCAGGAAGGACAGAGAACCCATTCGAGTAAAATCTATGAATATAATGATTCATAATAACCTTACTACTCAAATAAAGGAGGCGCAACAAGGAGTTTTAAAAGAGGGAAATTTAAAGGATGAAATACCCAAAGGATCGGAGAAGCATCTTAATATTCGGGAAGACGGAACCCGGTATAGGGCTGAAAGGATTTGGGTACCAAAATTTGGAGATATGAGAGAAATGGTACTTAGAGAAGCTCATAAAACCAGATACTCAATACATCCTGGAACGGGGAAGATGTACAAGGATCTCAAGAAACATTTTTGGTGGCCGGGTATGAAAGCCGATGTTGCTAAATACGTAGGAGAATGTTTGACGTGTTCTAAGGTCAAAGCTGAGCATCAGAAACCATCAGGTCTACTTCAACAACCCGAAATCCCGGAATGGAAATGGGAAAACATTACCATGGATTTCATCACTAAATTGCCAAGGACTGCAAGTGGTTTTGATACTATTTGGGTAATAGTTGATCGTCTCACCAAATCAGCACACTTCCTGCCAATAAGATAAGATGACAAGATGGAGAAGTTAGCACGACTGTATTTGAAGGAAGTCATCTCCAGACATGGAATACCAATCTCTATTATCTCTGATAGGGATGGCAGATTTATTTCAAGATTCTGGCAGACATTACAGCAAGCATTAGGAACTCGTCTAGACATGAGTACTGCCTATCATCCACAAACTGATGGGCAGAGCGAAAGGACGATACAAACGCTTGAAGACAGGCTACGAGCATGTGTTATTGATTTCGGAAACAGTTGGGATCGACATCTACCGTTAGTAGAATTTTCCTACAACAACAGCTACCATTCAAGCATTGAGATGGCGCCGTTTGAAGCACTTTATGGTAGAAAGTGCAGGTCTCCGATTTGTTGGAGTGAAGTGGGGGATAGACAGATTACGGGTCCGGAGATTATACAAGAAACTACCGAGAAGATCATCCAAATTCAACAACGGTTGAAAACCGCCCAAAGTCGACAAAAGAGCTACGCTGACATTAAAAGAAAAGATATAGAATTTGAAATTGGAGAGATGGTCATGCTTAAAGTTGCACCTTGGAAAGGCGTTGTTCGATTTGGTAAACGAGGGAAATTAAATCCAAGGTATATTGGACCATTCAAGATTATTGATCGTGTCGGACCAGTAGCTTACCGACTTGAGTTACCTCAACAACTCGCGGCTGTACATAACACTTTCCACGTCTCGAATTTGAAGAAATGTTTTGCTAAAGAAGATCTCACTATTCCGTTAGATGAAATCCAAATCAACGAAAAACTTCAATTCATCGAAGAACCCGTCGAAATAATGGATCGTGAGGTTAAAAGACTTAAGCAAAACAAGATACCAATTGTTAAGGTTCGATGGAATGCTCGTAGAGGACCCGAGTTCACCTGGGAGCGTGAAGATCAGATGAAGAAGAAATACCCGCATCTATTTCCAGAAGATTCGTCAACACCTTCAACAACTTAAAATTTCGGGACGAAATTTATTTAACGGGTAGGTACTGTAGTGACCCGAACTTTTCCATGTTTATATATATTAATTGAGATTGATATTTACATGATTAAATGTTTCCAACATGTTAAGCAATCAAACTTGTTAAGACTTGATTAATTGAAATAGGTTTCATATAGACAATTGACCACCCAAGTTGACCGGTGATTCACGAACGTTAAAACTTGTAAAAACTATATGATGACATATATATGGTTATATATATAGTTAACATGATATTATAATAAGTAAACATATCATTAATTATATTAACAATGAACTACATATGTAAAAACAAGACTACTAACTTAATGATTTTGAAACGAGACATATATGTAACGATTATCGTTGTAACGAAATTTAATGTATATATATCATATTAAGAGATATTCGTACATCATAATATCATGATAATATAATAATTTAAAATCTCTTTTGATATTATAAACATTGGGTTAACAACATTTAACAAGATCGTTAACCTAAAGGTTTCAATACAACATTTACATGTAACGACTAACGATGACTTAACGACTCAGTTAAAATGTATATACATGTTGTGTTTTAATATGTATTCATAAACTTTTGAAAGACTTCAAGACACTTATCAAAATACTTCTACTTAACAAAAATTCTTACAATTACATCCTCGTTCAGTTTCATCAACAATTCTACTCGTATGCACCCGTATTCGTACTCGTACAATACACAGCTTTTAGATGTATGTACTATTGGTATATACACTCCAATGATCAGCTCTTAGCAGCCCATGTGAGTCACCTAACACATGTGGGAACCATCATTTGGCAACTAGCATGAAATATCTCATAAAATTACAAAAATATGAGTAATCATTCATGACTTATTTACATGAAAACAAAATAACATATCCTTTATATCTAATCCATACACCAACGACCAAAAACACCTACAAACACTTTAATTCTTCAATTTTCTTCATCTAATTGATTTCTCTCAAGTTCTATCTTCAAGTTCTAAGTGTTCTTCATAAATTCCAAAAGTTCTAGTTTCATAAAATCAAGAATACTTTCAAGTTTGCTAGCTCACTTCCAATCTTGTAAGGTGATCATCCAACCTCAAGAAATCTTTGTTTCTTACAGTAGGTTATCATTCTAATACAAGGTAATAATCATATTCAAACTTTGGTTCAATTTCTATAACTATAACAATCTTATTTCAAGTGATGATCTTACTTGAACTTGTTTTCGTGTCATGATTCTGCTTCAAGAACTTCGAGCCATCCAAGGATCCATTGAAGCTAGATCCATTTTTCTCTTTTCCAGTAGGTTTATCCAAGGAACTTAAGGTAGTAATGATGTTTATAACATCATTCGATTCATACATATAAAGCTATCTTATTCGAAGGTTTAAACTTGTAATCACTAGAACATAGTTTAGTTAATTCTAAACTTGTTCGCAAACAAAAGTTAATCCTTCTAACTTGACTTTTAAAATAAACTAAACACATGTTCTATATCTATATGATATGCTAACTTAATGATTTAAAACCTGGAAACACGAAAAACACCGTAAAACCGGATTTACGCCGTCGTAGTAACACCGCGGGCTGTTTTGGGTTAGTTAATTAAAAACTATGATAAACTTTGATTTAAAAGTTTTTATTCTGAGAAAATGATTTTTATTATGAACATGAAACTATATCCAAAAATTATGGTTAAACTCAAAGTGGAAGTATGTTTTCTAAAATGGTCATCTAGACGTCGTTCTTTCGACTGAAATGACTACCTTTACAAAAACGACTTGTAACTTATTTTTACGTCTATAAACCTATACTTTTTCTTTTTAGATTCATAAAATAGGGTTCAATATGAAACCATAGCAATTTGATTCACTCAAAACGGATTTAAAATGAAGAAGTTATGGGTAAAACAAGATTGGATAATTTTTCTCATTTTAGCTACGTGAAAATTGGTAACAAATCTATTCCAACCATAACTTAATCAACTTGTATTGTATACTATGTAATCTTGAGATACCATAGACATGTATACAATGTTTCGACCTATCATGTCGACACATCTATATATATTTCGGAACAACCATAGACACTCTATATGTGAATGTTGGAGTTAGCTATACAGGGTTGAGGTTGATTCCAAAATATATATAGTTTGAGTTGTGATCAATACTGAGATACGTATACACTGGGTCGTGGATTGATTCAAGATAATATTTATCGATTTATTTCTGTACATCTAACTGTGGACAACTAGTTGTAGGTTACTAACGAGGACAGCTGACTTAATAAACTTAAAACATCAAAATATATTAAAAGTGTTGTAAATATATATTGAACATACTTTGATATATATGTATATATTGTTATAGGTTCGTGAATCAATTAGTGGCCAAGTCTTACTTCCCGACGAAGTAAAAATCTGTGAAAGTGAGTTATAGTCCCACTTTTAAAATCTAATATTTTTGGGATGAGAATACATGCAGGTTTTATAAATGATTTACAAAATAGACACAAGTACGTGAAACTACATTCTATGGTTGAATTATCGAAATCGAATATGCCCCTTTTTATTAAGTCTGGTAATCTAAGAATTAGGGAACAGACACCCTAATTGACGCGAATCCTAAAGATAGATCTATCGGGCCCAACAAGCCCCATCTAAAGTACCGGATGCTTTAGTACTTCGAAATTTATATCATATCCGAAGGGTGTCCCGGAATGATGGGGGATATTCTTATATATGCATCTTGTTAATGTCGGTTACCAGGTGTTCACCATATGAATGATTTTTATCTCTATGTATGGGATGTGTATTGAAATATGAAATCTTGTGGTCTATTATTATGATTTGATATATATAGGTTAAACCTATAACTCACCAACATTTTTGTTGACGTTTTAAGCATGTTTATTCTCAGGTGATTATTAAGAGCTTCCGCTGTCGCATACTTAAATAAGGACGAGATTTGGAGTCCATGCTTGTATGATATTGTGTAAAAACTGCATTCAAGAAACTTATTTTGTTGTAACATATTTGTATTGTAAACCATTATGTAATGGTCGTGTGTAAACAGGATATTTTAGATTATCATTATTTGATAATCTACGTAAAGCTTTTTAAACCTTTATTGATGAAATAAAGGTTATGGTTTGTTTTAAAATGAATGCAGTCTTTGAAAAACGTCTCCTATAGAGGTCAAAACCTCGCAACGAAATCAATTAATATGGAACGTTTTTAATCAATAAGAACGGGACATTTCATATATACACTACAATGATCAGCTCTTAGTAGCCCATGTGAGTCACCTAACACATGTGGGAGCCATCATTTGGCAACTAGCATGAAATATCTCATAAAATTACAAAAATAGGAGTAATCATTCATGACTTATTTACATGAAAACAAAATTACATATCCTTTATATCTAATCCATACACCAACGACCAAAAATACCTACAAACACTTTCATTCTTCAATTTTATTCATCTAATTGATCTCTCCCAAGTTCTATCTTCAAGTTCTAAGTGTTCTTCATAAATTCTACAAGTTCTAGTTTCATAAAATTAAGAATACTTCCAAGTTTGCTAGCTTACTTCCAATCTTGTAGAGTGATCATCCAACCTTAAGAAATCTTTTTTATTTACAGTAAGATATCTTTCTAATACAAGGTAATACTCATATTCAAACTTTGATTCAATTTCTATAACTATAACAATCTTATTTCGAGTGGAAATCTTACTTGAACTTGTTTTCGTGTCATGATTCTGCTTCAAGAACTTTCAAGCCATCCAAGGATCCTTTGAAGCTAGATTCATTTTTCTCATTTCCAGTAGTTTTATCCAGAAAAATTAAGGTAGTAATGATGTTCATAATATCATTCGATTTATACATATAAAACTATCTTATTCGAAGGTTTAAACTTGAAATCACTAGAACATAGTTTAGTTAATTCTAAACTTGTTCGCAAAAAAAAAGTTAATTCTTCTAAATTAACTTTTAAAATCAACTAAACACATGTTCTAATTCTATATGATATGCTAACTTAATGATTTAAAACCGGAAAACACGAAAAACACCGTAAAACCGGATATACGCCGTTGTAGTAACACCGCGGGCTGTTTTGGGTTTGATAATTAAAAACTATGATAACTTTGATTTAAAAGTTGTTCTTCTGGGAAAATGATTTTTCTTATGAACATGAAACTATATCCAAAAATCATGGTTAAACTCAAAGTGGAAGTATGTTTTTCAAAATGGTCATCAAGACGTCGTTCTTTCGACTGAAATGACTACCTCTTACAAAAATGACTTGTAACTTATATTTCTGACTATAAACCTATAATTTTTCTGTTTAGATTCATAAAATAGAGTTTAATATGAAACCATAGCAATTTGATTCACTCAAAACGGATATAAAATGAAGAAGTTATGGGTAAAACAAGATTGGATATTTTTTGATTTTAGTAGCTACGAGAAATATTAACAATTCTATACAAATCATATCCTAGCTAACTTATATTGTATTATACATGTATTATAATATATTATGTAATCTTGGAATACCATAGACACGTATGCAAATGTTTTGACATATCATATCGACCAATCTATATATATTATTTGGAACAACCATAGACACTCTATATGCAGTAATGTTGGAGTTAGCTATACAGGGTTGAGGTTGATTCCAAAAATATATATAGTTTGAATTGTGATCTAGCCCGAGACGTGTATACACTGGGTCGTGGATTGATTCAAGATAATATATATCGATTTATTTCTGTACATCTAATTGTGGACAACTAATTGTAGGTTACTAACTAGGACAACTGATTTAATAAACTTAAAACATTAAAACGTATTAAAAATATTGTAAATATATTTTGAACATACTTTGATATATATGTACATATTTGTTATAGGTTCGTGAATCGACCAGTGGCCAAGTCTTACTTCTCGACGAAGTAAAAAATCTGTGAAAGTGAGTTATAGTCCCACTTTTAAAATCTAATATTTTTGGGATGAGAATACATGCAGGTTTTATAAATGATTTACAAAATAGACACAAGTACGTGAAACTACATTCTATGGTTGAATTATCGAAATCGAATATGCCCCTTTTTATTAAGTCTGGTAATCTAAGAATTAGGGAACAGACACCCTAATTGACGCGAATCCTAAAGATAGATCTATTGGGCCTAACAAACCCCATCCAAAGTACCGGATGCTTTAGTACTTCGAAATTTATATCATATCCGAAGGGTGTCCCGGAATGATGGGGATATTCTAATATATGCATCTTGTTAATGTCGGTTACCAGGTGTTCACCATATGAATGATTTTTATCTCTATGTATGGGATGTATATTGAAATATGAAATGTTGTGGTCTATTGTTACGATTTGATATATATAGGTTAAACCTATAACTCACCAACATTTTTGTTGACGTTTTAAGCATGTTTATTCTCAGGTGATTATTAAGAGCTTCCGCTGTCGCATACTTAAATAAGGACAAGATTTGGAGTCCATGCTTGTATGATATTGTGTAAAAGCTGCATTCAAGAAACTTATTTCGTTGTAGTATATTTGTATTGTAAACAATTATGTAATAGTCGTGTGTAAACAGGATATTTTAGTTTATCATTATTTGATAATCTACGTAAAGTTTTTTAAACCTTTATTGATGAAATAAAGGTTATGGTTTGTTTTAAAATGAATGCAGTCTTTGAAAAACGTCTCATATAGAGGTCAAAACCTCGCAACGAAATCAGTTAATATGGAACGTTTTTAATCAATAAGAACGTGACATTTCAGTTGGTATCCGAGAGTTGGTCTTAGAGAACCAGAAAATTTGCATTAGTGTGTCTTATCGAGTTTGTTAGGATGCATTAGTGAGTCTGGACTTCGATCGTATTTTCTTTAAAAATGATTGCTTAACATTTTTGTTGGAAACTATATATTATTAACATGTAAATATTATGTGATATATTAATCTCTTAACGTGTTTGATATTATGTGATAGATGTCTACCTCTAGAACAAGTCCCATTGACTCACCTAATAATAATGAAGAGTCAAATGTAAATTGGAATGATTCGTGGACTGATTCACAAGTTCCCGAAGAGGAACCGGAAGAAGAATCGGAACCGGAAGAAGAAATAGAACCAGTGGGGGAAATAATAAAACGGTTAATTAGAAGAAAATCCTCAACCAACCGACCAAAGTTAATTATGGTCAATGGTGTTTCCGCCAAGGAAGCAAAGTATTGGGAGGATTACCAATTCTCCGATGAATCAGATCCCGACAAGGAATTCGATGATGTTATAGAAATTACCCCAACACAATTTAATAAGGCAAAAGAGAACAATAAAGGAAAGGGCATAAAAATAGAGAAATTTGATTCCAAACCCGATGAACTTTATATGTATCGTCAACACCCGTATTTCTTAAGTTGTGACAAAAACCCGGGAACCTCTAAACCACCAGGTTTTTCTAAACCAATGTGGAAAACGACGGCTTGTATTAGGGGAACATCATATATCCCTAGAAACTTGGCAAAACGAACCAAAACCGAAGAAGAAGAAATGAGCGAGTCGAAATAAGATAGTTGTATTCGTGTGGTGTAATATATGTAATATAGTGTACTTATGCTTTATGATATATGTAAAAATTGCTTGTATTAATAAGTATTTTTTTATGAATCTAACTCTTGTCTATTTTACAGTATAAAAACACAAAATAGATAGACAACCCAATATTTTAAGAGACCTACCCGGAGACATGATTGATGAAATCTTGTCTAGAGTCGGTCAGAATTCCTCGGCACAACTATTTAAGGCGAGATCAGTTTGTAAGACATTCGAAGAACGTTCCAAGAATGCCTTGGTTTATAAAAGGCTTTCGTTCGAAAGATGGGGGATATCACATTGGGAAATCCATAAGTTACGATGTGTTTACTTTGACACATATATTGCGGGGAACCCAAATGCTATTTTACTCAATCGGTTAAGAAATTATTTTGACTCAATATATCCGAATATAGGACTTCGTGATTTAGAAAAAGCGGCTAACATGCAACATAAAGAAGCATGTTATGCTTACGGGTTAGTAATGTTCGCTTCTCACCAAAGTGAGAACAAGAACATCGGGCTACAACTATTAAACAAAACGTTTCCACAAGTGACGGAGTCGGTAATTGGGGTAAGAAATGAGGTTTTTAGGTTATTACGAGACTGTTGGTCATTACAAAACCCTCGTCCTTTTGACGACATTACAACATGCTGCCTAGCTAATGGTCATAACGGTTATTTTCCACAAGACCAAGGATGGGAAGTCGTCTTAGTAAAACCAGAATGCATGACTTGTTTCTGGACTTATGAATTACGTGTCTTTATTTCCTTTGCTGAAAAACTTGTGTATTAACTAGATTTATCTTCAAAACTATCCTGTATCATAGTGTACTATATTTCATGTTATATGTAATATAGCGAAGTTGTAAGTTTGAAGAATATTTGTATGTGATATATTATTATAATCAGTTTTTCATATGGAATTGTAGTAGTTGAATTGTATATTAGCTACTAAGTATGAACTTAACGGGTAGGTAGTACCCGAATTTAAACTTATAAAACGCTAATATGAAGAAAAAGCTTTTATAAATGAGTTCATATTATGCTACGAGATACTATTGACTACTCTTAATATTCTGTATGATTAAATTGTTTCATTTGACTATTTTGAAGGAAATGGCACCGACTACTCGACACACATTGAATATGAGCGAAGAGGAATTTCGTGCCTTTCTTGCTTCAAACATAGCTGCAGTACAGGCCACGCTACATACCAACAATAACTCTGAATCTAGCAATACAGCTAACGGCGCAAGAAATCGTGTAGGATGCTCCTACAAGGAATTCACTACCTGCAAACCTTCAGAATTTGATGGGACCGAAGGACCAATCGAATTGAAACGGTGGACCGAGAAAGTTGAATCGGTGTTTTCCATAAGTAAGTGTGCTGAAGGAGACAAAGTGAAGTACGCTACGCATACCTTCACAGGTAGTGCGTTAACATGGTGGAATATCTATCTAGAGCAAGTGGGACAAGATGCTGCTTACGCGCTACCATGGTCAACATTCAAGCACTTGATGAACGAGAAGTACCGTCCCAGAACCGAGGTCAATAAGCTTAAGTCAGAACTTAGAGGGTTACGAACACAGGGATTCGATATTACTTCGTACGAAAGATGATTCACAGAATTGTGCCTATTATGTCCGAGAGCGTTCGAAGATGAGGAAGAGAAGATAGACGCGTTTGTCAAAGAGTTACCGGAGAGAATCCAAGAAGATATAAGTTCACACGAGCCTGCCTCCATACAAAAGGCATGTAGAATGGCTCACAAACTAGTGAACCAGATTGAGGGAAGAATTAAAGAACAGGCAGCCGAAGAGGCCAACGTAAAGCTAGTCAAAAGAAAGTGGGAGGAAAACGGTGATAAGAGTCACCAAAACAACAACAACTATCCCAACAATCGCAACATCAATCGCAACTACAACAAACGGCAAAACAATAACAACAACAACAACAACAATAACTACAACAATCATCCCAACAACAATAACAACCGCATCAACAACAACAATCAGAAGCAGCTATGCCAAAGGTGTGAAAAGTATCACTCGGGGTTCTGCACCAAATTTTGCAACAAGTGTAAAAAAAATGGTCATAGCGCGGCGAAGTGTGAGGTCTACGGACCAGGGGTTAACAGAACGAAAGGAACAAATGGTGTCAGAACGAGTAATGGCAGAGCAAGTAGTGTCGGAGCAAGTTATGCCAATGTAGTTTGTTATAAATGTGGAAAACCGGGCCACACTATTAGAAATTGCCCGAACCAGGAGAATATGAATGGACAAGGCCGCAGAAGAGTTTTCAATATTAATGCGGCAGAGGCACATGAAGACCTGGAGCTTGTTACGGGTACGTTTCTTATTGACAATAAATCTGCTTACGTTTTATTTGATTCGGGTGCGGATCGAAGCTATATGAGTAGAGATTTTTGTGCTAAATTAAGTTGTTCATTGACGCCTTTGGATAGTAAATTTTTACTCGAATTAGCAAATGGTAAATTAATTTCAGCAGATAATATATGTCGGAATCGAGAAATTAAACTGGTTAGTGAAACATTTAAGATTGACTTGATACCAGTAGAGTTAGGGAGTTTTGATGTGATAATCGGTATGGATTGGTTGAAAGAAGTGAAAGCAGAGATCGTTTGTTACAAAAATGCAATTCGCATTATACGAGAAAAAGGAAAACCCATAATGGTGTACGGAGAAAAGGGCAACATGAAGCTACATCTTATTAGTAATTTGAAGGCATAAAAACTAATAAGAAAAGGTTGCTATGCTGTTCTATCACACGCCGAGAAAGTATAAACTGAAGAAAAGAGCATCAATGATGTTCCCGTCGCAAAAGAATTTCCCGATGTATTTTCGAAAGAATTACCGGGATTACCCCCACATCGATCCGTTGAATTTCAAATACATCTTGTACAAGGAGCTGCACCAATAGCTCGTGCTCCTTACAGACTGGCACCCAGCGAGATGAAAGAACTGCAAAGCCAATTACAAGAACTTTTAGAGCGTGATTTCATTCGACCAAGCACATCACCGTGGGGAGCTCCTGTTTTGTTTGTCAAGAAGAAAGATGGTACATTCAGGTTGTGTATCGACTACCGAGTGTTGAACAAACTTACCATTAAGAACCACTATCCATTACCGAGAATCGACAACTTATTTGATCAACTACAAGGCTCGTCTGTTTATTCAAAGATTGACTTACGTTCCGGGTATCATCAAATGCGGGTGAAAGAATATGATATTCCAAAGACTGCTTTCAGAACACGTTACGATCATTACGAGTTTATGGTCATGCCGTTTGGTTTAACTAATGCACCAGCTGTGTTTATGGACCTTATGAACCGAGTGTGTGGACCATACCTTGACAAGTTTGTCATTGTTTTCATTGATGACATACTTATTTACTCAAAGAATGACCAAGAACACGGTGAACATTTGAGAAAGGTGTTAGAAGTATTGAGGAAGGAAGAATTGTACACTAAGTTTTCAAAGTGTGCATTTTGGTTGGAAGAAGTTTAATTCCTCGGTCACATAGTGAACAAAGAAGGTATTAAGGTGGATCCGGCAAAGATAGAAACCGTTGAAAAGTGGGAAACCCTGAAAACTCCGAAACACATACGCCAGTTTTTAGGACTAGCTGGTTACTACAGAAGGTTCATCCAAGACTTTTCCAGAATAGAAAAACCCTTGACTGCATTAACGCATAAAGGGAAGAAATTTGAATGGAAGGATGAACAAGAGAAAGCGTTTCAGTTATTGAAGAAAAAGCTAACTACGGCACCTATATTGTCATTGCCTGAAGGGAATGATGATTTTGTGATTTATTGTGACGCATCAAAGCAAGGTCTCGGTTGTGTATTAATGCAACGAACGAAGGTGATTGCTTATGCGTCTAGACAATTGAAGATTCACGAACAAAATTACACGACGCATGATTTGGAATTTGGCGCGGTTGTTTTTGCATTAAAGACTTGGAGGCACTACTTATATGGGGTCAAAAGTATTATATATACCGACCACAAAAGTCTTCAACACATATTTAATCAGAAACAACTGAATATGAGGCAGTGTAGGTGGATTGAATTATTGAATGATTACGACTTTGAGATTCGTTACCACCCGGAGAAGGCAAATGTGGTAGCCGACGCCTTGAGTAGGAAGGACAGAGAACCCATTCGAGTAAAATCTATGAATATAATGATTCACAATAACCTTACTACTCAAATAAAGGAGGCTTAACAAGGAGTTTTAAAAGAGGGAAATTTAAAGGATGAAATACCCAAAGGATCAGAGAAGCATCTTAATATTCGGGAAGACGGAACCCGGTATATGGCTGAAAGGATTTGGGTACCAAAATTTGGAGATATGAGAGAAATGGTACTTAGAGAAACTCATAAAACTAGATACTCAATACATCCTGGAACGGGGAAGATGTACAAGGATCTCAAGAAACATTTTTGGTGGCCGGGTATGAAAGCCGATGTTGCTAAATACGTAGGAGAATGTTTGACATGTTCTAAGGTCAAAGCTGAGCATCAGAAATCATTAGGTCTACTTCAACAACCCGAAATCCCGGAATGGAAATGGGAAAACATTACCATGGATTTCATCACTAAATTGCCAAGGACTGCAAGTGGTTTTGATACTATTTGGGTAAGAGTTGATCGTCCCACTAAATCAGCACACTTCCTGCCAATAAGAGAAGATGACAAGATGGAGAAGTTAGCACGACTGTATTTGAAGGAAGTCGTCTCCAGACGTGGAATACCAATCTCTATTATCTCTGATAGGGATGGCAGATTTATTTCAAGATTCTGGCAGACATTACAGCAAGCATTAGGAACTCATCTAGACATGAGTACTGCCTATCATCCACAAACTGATGGGCAGAGCGAAAGGATGATACAAACACTTGAAGACATCCTACGGGCATGTGTTATTGATTTCGGAAACAGTTGGGATCGACATCTACCGTTAGCAGAATTTTTCTACAACAACAGCTACCATTCAAGCATTGAGATGGCGCCGTTTGAAGCACTTTATGGTAGAAAGTGCAGGTCTCCGATTTGTTGGAGTAAATTGGGGGATAGACAGATTACGGGTCCGGAGTGAATACAAGAAACTACCGAGAAGATCATCCAAATTCAACAACGGTTGAAAACCGCCCAAAGTCGACAAAAGAGCTACACTGACATTAAAAGAAAAGATATAGAATTTAAAATTGGAGAGATGGTCATGCTTAAAGTTGCACCTTGGAAAGGCGTTGTTCGATTTGGTAAACAAGGGAAATTAAATCCAAGGTATATTGGACCATTCAAGATTATTGATCGTGTTGGACCAGTAGCTTACCGACTTGAGTTACCTCAACAACTCGTGGCTGTACATAACACTTTCCACGTCTCGAATTTGAAGAAATGTTTGGCTAAAGAAGATCTCACTATTCCGTTAGATGAAATCCAAATCAACGAAAAACTTCAATTCATTGAAGAACCCGTCGAAATAATGGATCGTGAGGTTAAAAGACTTAAGCAAAACAAGATACCAATTGTTAATGTTCGATGGAATGCTCGTAGAGGACCCGAGTTCACCTGGGAACGAGAAGATAAGATGAAGAAGAAATACTCGCACTTATTTCCAGAAGATACGTCAACACCTCCAACTGCTTAAAATTTCGGGACGGAATTTATTTAACTGGTAGGTACTGTAGTGACCCGAACTTTTCCATGTTTATATATATATATATTAAATGAAATTGTTATGATTAAGTGTTTCCAACATGTTAAACAATCAAACTTGTTAAGACTTGATTAATTGAAATAGGTTTCATATATACAATTGACCACCTAAGTTGACCGGTGATTCACGACCGTTAAAACTTATAAAAACTATATGATGACATATATATGGTTATATATATAGTTAACATGATATTATGATAAGTAAACATATCATTAAGTATATTAACAATGAACTACATATGTAAAAACAAGACTACTAACTTAATGATTTTGTAACGAGACATATATGTAACGATTATCGTTGTAACGACATTTAATGTATATATATATATATCATATTAAGAGATATTCGTACATCATAATATCATGATAATATAATAATTTAAAATCTCATTTGATATTATAAACATTGGGTTAACAACATTTAACAAGATCGTTAACCTAAAGGTTTCAAAACAACACTTACATGTAACAACTAACGATGACTTAACGACTCAGTTAAAATGTATATACATGTAGTGTTTTAATATGTATTCATACACTTTTGAAAGACTTCAAGACACTTATCAAAATACTTCTACTTAACAAAAATGCTTACAATTACATCTTTGTTCAGTTTCATCAACAATTTTACTCGTATGCACCGTATTCGTACTCGTACAATACACAGCTTTTAGATGTATGTACTATTGGTATATACACTCCAATGATCAGCTCTTAGCAGCCCATGTGAGTCACCTAACACATGTAGGAACCATCATTTGGCAACTAGCATGAAATATCTCATAAAATTACAAAAATATGAGTAATCATTCATGACTTATTTACATGAAAACAAAATTACATATCCATTATATCTAATCCATATACCAACGACTAAAAACACCTACAAACACTTTCATTCTTCAATTTTCTTCATCTAATTGATCTCTCTTAAGTTTTATCTTCAAGTTCTAAGTATTCTTCATAAATTCTACAAGTTCTAGTTTCATAAAATCAAGAATACTTCCAAGTTTGCTAGCTTACTTCCAATCTTGTAGAGTGATCATCCAACCTCAAGAAATCTTTCTTATTTACAGTAAGATATCTTTATAATACAAGGTAATACTCATATTCAAACTTTGATTCAATTTCTATAACTATAACAATCTTATTTCGAGTGGAAATCTTACTTGAACGTGTTTTCGTGTTATGATTCTGCTTCAAGAACTTTCAAGCCATCCAAGAATCCTTTGAAGCTAGATCCATTTTTCTCATTTCCAGTAGTTTTATCCAGAAAACTTGAGGTAGTAATGATGTTCATAACATCATTCGATTCATACATATAAAACTATCTTATTCGAAGGTTTAAACTTGAAATCACTAGAACATAGTTTAGTTAATTCTAAACTTGTTCGCAAACAAAAGTTAATCCTTCTAACTTGACTTTTAAAATCAACTAAACACATGTTATATATCTATATGATATGCTAACTTAATGATTTAAAATCAGAAAACACGAAAAATACCGTAAAACCGGATATACGCCGTTGTAGTAACACCGCGGGCTGTTTTGGGTTTGATAATTAAAAACTATGATAAACTTTGATTTAAAAGTTGTTCTTCTGGGAAAATGATTTTTCTTATGAACATGAAACTATATCCAAAAATCATGGTTAAACTCAAAGTGGAAGTATGTTTTTCAAAATGGTCATCAAGACGTCGTTCTTTCGACTGAAATGACTACCTCTTACAAAAACGACTTGTAACTTATATTTCTGACTATAAACCTATACTTTTTCTGTTTAGATTCATAAAATAGAGTTCAATATGAAACCATAGCAATTTGATTCACTCAAAACTGATTTAAAATGAAGAAGTTATGGGTAAAACAAGATTGGATATTTTTTGATTTTAGTAGCTACGGGAAATATTAACAATTCTATACAAATCATATCCTAGCTAACTTATATTGTATTATACATGTATTCTAATTTATTATGTAATCTTGGGATACCATAGACACGTATGCAAATGTTTTGACATATCATATCGACCAATCTATATATATTATTTGGAACAACCATAGACACTCTATATGCAGTAATGTCGGAGTTAGCTATACATGGTTGAGGTTGATTCCAAAAATATATATAGTTTGAGTTGTGATCTAGCCTGAGACGTGTATACACTGGGTCGTGGATTGATTCAAGATAATATATATCGATTTATTTCTGTACATCTAATTATGGACAACTAGTTGTAGGTTACTAACGAGGACAGCTGACTTAATAAACTTAAAACATTAAAACGTATTAAAAATATTGTAAATATATTTTGAACATACTTTGATATATATGTACATATTTGTTATAGGTTCGTGAATCGACCAGTGGCCAAGTCTTACTTCCCGACGAAGTAAAAATCTGTGAAAGTGAGTTATAGTCCCACTTTTAAAATCTAATATTTTTGGGATGAGAATACATGCAGGTTTTATAAATGATTTACAAAATAGACACAAGTACGTGAAACTACATTCTATGGTTGAATTATCGAAATCGAATATGCCCCTTTTTATTAAGTCTGGTAATCTAAGAATTTGGGAACAGACACCCTAATTGACGCGAATCCTAAAGATAGATCTATTGGGCCTAACAAACCCCATCCAAAGTACCGGATGCTTTAGTACTTCGAAATTTATATCATATCCGAAGGGTGTCCAGGAATGATGGGGATATTCTAATATATGCATCTTATTAATGTCGGTTACCAGGTGTTCACCATATGAATGATTTTTATCTCTATGTATCGGATGTGTATTGAAATATGAAATCTTGTGGTCTATTATTATGATTTGATATATATAGGTTAAACATATAACTCACCAACATTTTTGTTGATGTTTTAAGCATGTTTATTCTCAGGTGATTATTAAGAGCTTCCGCTGTCGCATACTTAAATAAGGACAAGATTTGGAGTCCATGCTTGTATGATATTGTGTAAAAACTGCATTCAAGAAACTTATTTCGTTGTAACATATTTGTATTGTAAACCATTATGTAATAGTCGTGTGTAAACAGGATATTTTAGATTATCATTATTTGATAATCTACGTAAAGCTTTTTAAACCTTTATTGAAGTAATAATGGTTATGGTTTGTTTTAAAATGAATGCAGTCTTTGAAAAACGTCTCATATAGAGGTCAAAACCTCGCAACGAAATCAATTAATATGGAACGTTTTTAATCAATAAGAACGGGACATTTCAGAGAAATAGCCCGAAGCTGAACCTTATTAGTTGCATGACAACAACCCGAAATCCCACAATGGAAGTGGGAAGAAATAACAATGGATTTCATCACAAAGCTATCAAAAACGATAGGCGGTTAGGACACTACCTGGGTTATTATTGACCATCTCACCAAATCTGCTCACTTTCTAGCCATGAGAGAAACCGATACAATGAACAAACTTGCGCAACGATACATAAAGGAAATTGTATCCCGTCACTCCAGCAATTCAAATTCTATATTCATTCTTACGCGACTCTGAATCCTAACTTATCCCGAGAGATTTCTTAATCGATGATAAACACACCATCATCCTTCTTACTTCGATATTAGTCATACCAGTTCAAAACTTTCCAAAATCAATGGTGTAGTGACCCGAACTTTTCCATGTTTATATATATTAAATGAAATTAACATTTACATGATTAAATATTTCCAACATGTTAAGAAATCAAACTTGTTAAGACTTGATTAATTGAAATAGGTTTCATATAGACAATTGACCACCCAAATTGACCGGCGATTCACGAACGTTACAAATTTGTAAAAACTATATGATGTTATATATATAGACATATATATGGTTAACATGATATTATGATAAGTAAGTATCTCACTAGGTATGTTAACAATGAGTGATATACATAAAAATGAGTTTATTGAATTAAGAAACTCGAAACGATATATATAACGATTATCGTTATAACAACGTCTTACTAAATACATATGAATCATATTAAGATATTGTTATACTATGTTTAAATATGATAAATGATAAGTAAACATATCATTAAGTGTATTAACAATGAACTACATATGTAAAAAACAATACTACTAACTTAAGGATTTCGAAACGAGTCATATATGTAACGATTATCGTTGTAACGACATTTAAATGTATATATATCATATTAAGATATATTAATACATCATAATATCATGATAATGTAATAATTTAACATCTTGTTAGATATTATAAACAATGGGTTAACAACATTTAACAAGATCGTTAACTTAAAGGTTTCAAAACAACACTTACATGAAACGACTAACGATGACTTAACGACTCAGTTAAATGTATATACATGTAGTGTATTATGTTGTAATAATACACTTTTGGAAGACTTCAAGACACATATCAAAGTACTTCTATTTAACAAAAATGCTTACAATTACATTCTCGTTCAATTTCATCAACAATTCTACTCGTATGCAACCGTATTCGTACTCGTACAATACCCAGCTCCTAGACGTATATACTATTGGTATATACACATAATAATTCAGCTCTTAGCAGCCCTAGATAGTCAACAAACATGTGGAACTAACAATTAGACAAATAGCATGACTTATGAGCAAGGAAACAAAAACAAGAACTCCTTTTAACCCCACTCACCTTCACCACTCACCACCTACTCCATTTCACTTCCAATTTTCTTCCCAATTCTCTCTCAAAACACACACACTCTTCAATGAACGTCTAAGTTACTATTTTTACAGCAAAAATCATCAAATACAAGCTTTGGTTATTACTTATAATCATCATAAAAACAATTACTCAAGAACACATCAAGAACACTTCCAAGTTTACAAGTTTACTTCCAAGTTTCCTAATCCATTCCAAGCAATAATCTAAGATCAAGAAACCTTTGCTATTTACAGTAGGTTATCTTTCTAAATCAAGGTAATATTCATATTCAAGCTTTGATTCAATTTCTATAACTATAACTATCTTAATTCGAGTAATAATCTTACTTGAACTTGTTTTTGTGTCATGATTCTATTTCAAGAACTTCCAAGCCATCAAAGATCCGTTGAAGCTCAAGTTATTTTTTCATCCTTTCTAGTTGGTTTACTTACTAAACTTGAGGTAGTAATGATGTTCATAACCTCATTCGATTCATATATGTAATCACTAGAACATAGTTTAGTTAATTCTAAACTTGTTCGCAAACAAAGTTAATCCTTCTAACTTGACTTTTAAAATCAACTAAACACATGTTCTATATCTATATGATATGCTAACTTAATGATTTAAAATCTGGAAACACGAAAAATACCGTAAAACCGGACATACGCCGTCGTAGTAACACCGCGGGCTGTTTTGGGTTAGTTAATTAAAAACTATGATAAAATTTGATTTAAAAGTTGTTCTTCTGGAAAAATGATTTTTATTATGAACATGAAACTATATCCAAAAATCATGGTTAAACTCAAAGTGAAAGTATGTTTTTCAAAATGGTCATCAAGACGTCGTTTTTTCGACTGAAATGACTACCTTTACAAAAACGACTTGTAATCTGTATTTATGACTATAAACTTATACCTTTTCTGGATTTATTCATAAACTTAAGTTCAATATGAAACCATATCAACTTGAATCACTCAAAACAGATTTAAAACGAAGAAGTTATGGGTAAAACAAGATTGGATAATTTTGCTTGATGTAGCTACGTGAAAATTGGTAACAAATCTATATTAATCATATCCTAGCTAACTTATATTGTATCATACATGTATTCTAATATATTATATAATCTTGGGATACCATAGACACGTATGCAAACGTTTTGACATATCATATCGACCCATGTATATATATTATTTGGAATAACCATAGACACTCTATATGCATTAATGATTGAGTTAGCTATACAGGGTTGAGGTTAATTCCAAAAATATATATACTTTGAGTTGTGATCTAGCCTGAGACGTGTATACACTGGATCGTGGATTGATTCAAGATAATATATATCGATTTATTTCTGTACATCTAACTGTGGGCAATTAGTTGTAGGTTACTAACGAGGACAGCTGACTTAATAAACTTAAAACATTAAAACGTATTAAAAATATTATAAATATATTTTGAACATACTTTGATATATATGTACATATTTGTTATAGGTTCGTGAATCGACCAGTGGCCAAGTCTTACTTTTCGACGAAGTAAAAATCTGTGAAAGTGAGTTATAGTCCCACTTTTAAAATCTATAATTTTTTTGGGATGAGAATACATGCGATTTTATAAATGTTTTACAAAATAGACACAAGTAATCGAAAATACTTTCTAAGTTGGATTATCGAGCCGAATATGCCCCTTTTTAGCTTGGTAGCCTAAGAATTAGGGAAATGGCCCCTAATTGACGTGAATTCTAAAGATAGATCTATTTGGCCCAACAAGCCTCATCCGATTTACGGATGCTTTAGTACTTTGATTTATCATATTCGATGAGAGTCCCAGAATGATGGGGATATTCTATATGCATCTTGTTAAGGTCGGTTACCAGGTGTTCAACATATAAACGATTTTTATCTCTATGCAGTTTGCGAAATGCCTGATAAGAGATGTGTTATAAAAATGAAATCTTGTGGTCAATTATTATGATTTGATAATATGTAGGTTAAACCTATAACTTACCAACAATTTTATTGACGTTTTAAGCATGTTTATTCTCAGGTGATTATTAAGAGCTTCCGCTGTTGCATACTAAAATAAGGACAAGATTTGGAGTCCATACGTGTATGATATTGTGTAAAAACTGCATTCAAGAAACTTATTTTGATGTAATATATTCTTATTGTAAACTATTATGTAATGGTCGTGTGTAAACGGTATATTTTAGGTTATCATTATTTGATAATCTACGTAATACTTTTTAAACCATTATCGATAAAATAAAGGTTATAGTTGTTTTAAAAATGAATACTGTAGTGACCCGAACTTTTCCATGTTTATATATATTAATTGAGATTGATATTTACATGATTAAATGTTTCCAACATGTTAAGCAATCAAACTTGTTAAGACTTGATTAATTGAAATATGTTTCATATAGACAATTGACCACCCAAGTTGACCGGTGATTCACGAACGTTAAAACTTGTAAAAACTATATGATGACATATATATGGATATATATATATATATATATATATATATATATATATATATATATATATATATATATATATATATATATATATATATATATATATATATATATATATATATTTAACATGATACTATGATAAGTAAACATATCATTAAGTATATTAACAATGAACTACATATGTAAAAACAAGACTACTAACTTAATGATTTTTAAACGAGACATATATGTAACGATTATCGTTGTAAAGACATTTAATGCATATATATCATATTAAGAGATATTCATACATGATAATATCATGATAATATAATAATTTAAAATCTCATTTTATATTATAAACATTGGGTTAACAACATTTAACAAGATCGTTAACCTAAAGGTTTCAAAACAACACTTACATGTAACGACTAACGATGACTTAACGACTCAGTTAAAATGTATATACATGTAGTGTTTTAATATGTATTTATAAACTTTTGAAAGAATTCAATACACTTATCAAAATACTTCTACTTAACAAAAATGCTTACAATTACATCATCGTTCAGCTTCATCAACAATTCTACTCGTATGCACCCGTATTCGTACTCGTACAATACACAGCTTTTAGATGTATGTACTATTGGTATATACACTCCAATGATCAGCTCTTAGCAGCCCATGTGAGTCACCTAACACATGTGGGAACCATCATTTGGCAACTAGCATGAAATATCTCATAAAATTACAAAAATATGAGTAATCATTCATGACTTATTTACATGAAAATAAAATTACATATCCTTTATATCTAATCCATACACCAACGACCAAAAACACCTACAAACAATTTCATTCTTCAATTTTATTCATCTAATTGATCTCTTTCAAGTTCTATCTTCAAGTTCTAAGTGTTCTTCATATATTCTACAAGTTCTAGTTACATAAAATCAAGAATACTTTCAAGTTTGCTAGCTCACTTCCAATCTTGTAAGGTGACCATCCAACCTCAAGAAATCTTTGTTTCTTACAGTAGGTTATCATTCTAATACAAGGTAATAATCATATTCAAACTTTGGTTCAATTTCTATAACTATAACAATCTTATTTCAAGTGATGATCTTACTTGAACTTGTTTTCGTGTCATGATTCTGCTTCACGAACTTCGAGCCATCCAAGGATCCGTTGAAGCTAGATCCATTTTTCTCTTTTCCAGTAGGTTTATCCAAGGAACTTAAGGTAGTAATGATGTTCATAACATCATTCGATTCATACATATAAAGCTATCTTATTCGAAGGTTTAAACTTGTAATCACTAGAACAAAGTTTAGTTAATTCTAAACTTGTTCGCAAACAAAAGTTAATCCTTCTAACTTGACTTTTAAAATCAACTAAACACATGTTCTATATCTATATGATATGCTAACTTAATGATTTAAAACCTGGAAACACGAAAAACACCGTAAAACTGGATTTACGCCGTCGTAGTAACACCGCGGGCTGTTTTGGGTTAGTTAATTAAAAACTATGATAAACTTTGATTTAAAAGTTGTTATTCTGAGAAAATGATTTTTATTATGAACATGAAACTATATCCAAAAATTATGGTTAAACTCAAAGTGGAAGTATGTTTTTTAAAATGGTCATCTAGACGTCGTTCTTTCGACTGAAATGACTATCTTTACAAAAACGACTTGTAACTTATTTTTCAGATTATAAACCTATACATTTTCTGTTTAGATTCATAAAATAGAGTTCAATATGAAACCATAGCAATTTGATTCACTCAAAACGGATTTAAAATGAAGAAGTTATGGGTAAAACAAGATTGGATAATTTTTCTCATTTTAGCTACGTGAAAATTGGTAACAAATCTATTCCAACCATAACTTAATCAACTTGTATTATATATTATGTAATCTTGAGATACCATAGACACGTATACAATGTTTCGACCTATCATGTCGACACATCTATATATATTTCGGAACAACCATAGACACTCTATATGTGAATGTTGGAGTTAGCTATACAGGGTTGAGGTTGATTCCAAAATATATATAGTTTGAGTTGTGATCAATACTGAGATACGTATACACTGGGTCGTGGATTGATTCAAGATAATATTTATCGATTTATTTATGTACATCTAATTGTGGACAACTAGTTGTAGGTTACTAACGAGGACAGCTGACTTAATAAACTTAAAACATCAAAATATATTAAAAGTGTTGTAAATATATTTTGAACATACTTTGATATATATGTATATATTGTTATAGGTTCGTGAATCAACCAGTGGCCAAGTCTTACTTCCCGACGAAGTAAAAATCTGTGAAAGTGAGTTATAGTCCCACTTTTAAAATCTAATATTTTTGGGATGAGAATACATGCAGGTTTTATAAATGATTTACAAAATAGACACAAGTACGTGAAACTACATTCTATGGTTGAATTATCGAAATCGAATATGCCCCTTTTTATTAAGTCTGGTAATCTAAGAATTAGGAAACAGACATCCTAATTGACGCGAATCCTAAAGATAGATCTATTGGGCTTAACAAACCCCATCCAAAGTACCGGATGCTTTAGTACTTCGAAATTTATATCATATCCGAAGGTTGTCCCAGAATGATGGGGATATTCTTATATATGCATCTTGTTAATGTCGGTTACTAGGTGTTCACTATATGAATGATTTTTATCTCTATGTATGGGATGTGTATTGAAATATGAAATCTTGTGGTTTATTATTATGATTTGATATATATAGGTTAAACCTATAACTCACCAACATTTTTGTTGACGTTTTAAGCATGTTTATTCTCAGGTGATTATTAAGAGCTTCCGCTGTCGCATACTTAAATAAGGACGAGATTTGGAGTCCATGCTTGTATGATATTGTGTAAAAACTGCATTCAAGAAACTTATTTTGTTGCAACATATTTGTATTGTAAACCATTATGTAATGGTCGTGTGTAACCAGGATATTTTAGATTATCATTATTTGATAATCTACGTAAAGCTTTTTAAACCTTTATTGATGAAATAAAGGTTATGGTTTGTTTTAAAATGAATGCAGTCTTTGAAAAACGTCTCATATAGAGGTCAAAACCTCGCAACGAAATGAATTAATATGGAACGTTTTTAATCAATAAGAACGGGACATTTCAGTTGGTATCCGAGCGTTGGTCTTAGAGAACCAGAATTTTGCATTAGTGTGTCTTATCGAGTTTGTTAGGATGCATTAGTGAGTCTGGACTTCGACCGTGTTTACTTGAAAAATGATTGCTTAACAAATTTTGTTGGAAACTATATATTTTTAACATGTGAATATTATGTGATATTTTAATCTCTTAACGCGTTTGATATTATGTGATAGATGTCTACCTCTAGAACAAGTCCCATTGACTCACCTAATAATAATGAAGAGTCAAATGTAAATTAGAATGATTCGTGGACTGATTCACAAGTTCCCGAAGAGGAACCGGAAGAAGAGTCGGAACCGGAAGAAGAATCGGAACCGGAAGAAGAATCGGAACCAGATGAAGAAATAGAACCTGTGGGGGAAATAATAAAACGGTTAAGTAAAAGAAAATCCTCAACCAACCGACCAAGGTTAATTATAGTCAATGGTGTTTCAGCCAAGGAAGAAAAATATTGGGAGGATTACCAATTCTCCGATGAATCGGATTCCGACGAGAATTCCGATGATGTTGTAGAAATTACCCCAACTGAATTTAAAAAGTCAAAAGAAAATAATAAAGGAAAGGGCATAAAAATAGAGAAATCTAATTCCAACCCCGATGAACTTTATATGTATCGTCAACCCCCGAAGTCCTTAAGTTGTAACAATGACCCGGGAACCTCTAAACCACCAGGTTTTTCTAAACCAATGTGGAAAATTACGGCTCGTATTAGGGGAACATCATATATCCCTAGAAACTTGGCAAAACGAACCAAAACCGAAGAAGAAGAAACAAGCGAGTCGGAATAAGATAGTTGTATTCGTGTGGTGTAATATATGTAATATAGTGTGCTTATGCTTTATGATATATGTAAAAATTGCTTGTATTAATAAGTATTTTTTTTATGAATCTAACTCTTGTCTATTTTACAGTATAAAAACACAAAATGGATAGACAACCCAATATTTTAAGAGACCTACCCGGAGACATGATTGATGAAATCTTGTCTAGAGTCGGTCAGAATTCTTCGGCACAACTATTTAAGGCGAGATCAGTTTGTAAGACATTCGAAGAACGTTCCAAGAATGCCTTGGTTTATAAAAGACTTTCGTTCGAAAGATGGGGGATATCACATTGGGAAATCCATAAGTTACGATGTGTTTACTTTGACACATATATTGCGGGGAACCCAAATGCTATTTTACCCAATGGGTTAAGAAATTATTTTGACTCAATATATCCGAATATTGGACTTCGTGATTTAGAAAAAGCGGCTAACATGCAACATAAAGAAGCATGTTATGCTTACGGATTAGTAATGTTCGCTTCTCACCAAAGTGAGAACAAGAACATTGGGCTACAACTATTAAACAAAACGTTCCCACAAGTGACGGAGTCGGTAATTGGGGTAAGAAATGAGGTTTTTAGATTGTTACGGGACTGTTGGACATTACGTAACCCTCGTCCCTTTGACGACGTTACAACACGCTGTCTTATCAACGGCCATAACGGTTATGTTCCACAAGACCAAGGATGGGAAGTAATCCTAGTAAAACCAGAATGCATGACTTGTTTCTGGACGTATGAATTACGTGTCTTTATTGCCTTTGCTGAACGACTTGTGTACTAGCTAGAATTATCTTCACAACCATCTTGTATCAAATTTATTGTGTGCTATATTTCATGCTATATGTAAAATAAGCGGTATTGTAAGTTTGTAAAATATTGTGTAAAAGTTTGAACGCGAAATATTATTATAATCAGTTTTTCATATAGAATTGTAGTAGTTGAATTGTATATTAGCTACTAAGTATGAACTTAACGGGTAGGTACTACCCGAATTTAAACTTATAAAATGCTAATATGAAGAAAAAGCTTTTATAAATGAGTTCATATTATGCTACGAAATACTATTAACTACTCTTAATATTCTGTATGATTAACTTGTTCCATTTGACTATTTTGAAGGAAATGGCACCGACTACTCGACACACCGTGAATATGAATGAAGAGGAATTCCGTACTTTTCTAGCTTCAAACATAGCCGCAGTACAGGCTGCGCTACATACCAACAATAACCTTGGATCTAGCAGTACAGGAAATCGTGTAGGATGCACCTACAAAGAATTCACTGCCTGCAAACCTTTGGAATTTGATGGAACCGAAGGACCGATTGGATTGAAACGGTGGACCGAGAAGGTCGAATTGGTGTTTGCCATAAGTAAGTGTACTGAAGAGGACAAAGTGAAGTACGCTACGCATACCTTCACATGTTCTGCGTTAACATGGTGGAATACCTATCTAGAGCAAGTGGGACAAGACGATGCGTACGCACTACCGTGGTCAGCATTCAAGCACTTGATGAACGAGAAATACCGTCCCAGAACCGAGGTCAATAACCTCAAGACAGAACTTAGAGGGTTACGAACCCAAGGATTTGATATTACCACGTACGAAAGACGATTCACAGAATTGTGCCTATTGTGTCCGGGAGCATTCGAAGATGAGGAAGAGAAGATCGACGCGTTTGTGAAAGGATTACAGGAAAGAATCCAAGAAGATATAAGTTCACACGAGCCCGCCTCCATACAACAGGCATGTAGAATGGCTCACAAACTAGTGAACCAGATTGAAGAAAGGATTAAAGAACAGACTGCTGAAGAGGCCAATGTGAAGCAAGTCAAAAGAAAGTGGGAGGAAAACGGTGATAAGAATCACCAATACAACAACAACAGCAATTACAACAATAATCGCAACAATTATCCCAACAATCGCAACATCAATCGCAACTACAACAAACGGCCCAACAACAACAACAACAACAACAACAACAGCAACTACAACAATCATCCCAATAACAATAATAACCGCAACAACAACAACAATCAGAAGCAGCTATGCCAAAGGTGTGAAAAGTATCACTCGGGGTTCTGCACCAAATTTTGCAACAAGTGTAAAAGAAATGGTCATAGCGCAGCGAAGTGTGAGGTCTACGGACCAGGGGTTAATAGAACGAAAGGAACAAATGGTGTCGGAACGAGTAATGGCGGAGCAAGTAGTGTCGGAGCAAGTTATGCCAATGTAGTTTGTTATAAATGTGGAAAACTGGGCCACATCATTAGAAATTGCCCGAACCAGGAGAACACGAATGGACAAGGCCGCGGAAGAGTTTTCAATATTAATGCGGCAGAGGCACAGGAAGACCCGGAGCTTGTTACGGGTACGTTTCTTATTGACAATAAACCTGCTTACGTTTTATTTGATTCGGGTGCGGATAGAAGCTATATGAGTAGAGATTTTTGTGCTAAATTAAGTTGTCCATTGACGCCTTTGGATAGTAAATTTTTACTAGAATTAGCAAATGGTAAATTAATTTCCGCAGATAATATATGTCGGAATCGAGAAATTAAACTGGTTAGCGAAACATTTAAGATTGATTTGATACCAGTAGAGTTAGGGAGTTTTGATGTGATAATCGGTATGGACTGGTTGAAAGAAGTGAAAGCAGAGATCGTTTGTTACAAAAATGCAATTCGCAGTATACGAGAAAAAGGAAAACCCTTAATGGTGTACGGAGAAAAGGGCAACACGAAGCTACATCTTATTAGTAATTTGAAGGCACAAAAACTAATAAGAAAAGGTTGCTATGCTGTTCTAGCACACGTTGAGAAAGTACAAACTGAAGAAAAGAGCATCAATGATGTTCCCATTGCAAAAGAATTTCCCGATGTATTTCCGAAAGAATTACCGGGATTACCCCCACATCGATCCATTGAATTTCAAATAGATCTTGTACCAGGAGCTGCACCAATAGCTCGTGCTCCTTACAGACTCGCACCCAGCGAGATGAAAGAACTGCAAAGCCAATTACAAGAACTTTTAGAGCGTGGTTTCATTCGACCAAGCACATCACCGTGGGGAGCTCCTGTTTTGTTTATCAAGAAGAAAGATGGTACATTCAGGTTGTGTATCGACTACCGAGAGTTGAACAAACTTACCATCAAGAACCGCTACCCACTACCGAGAATCGACGACTTATTTGATCAACTACAAGGCTCGTCTGTTTATTCAAAGATTGACTTACGTTCCGGGTATCATCAAATGCGGGTGAAAGAAGATGATATTCCAAAGACTGCTTTCAGAACACGTTACGGTCATTACGAGTTTATGGTCATGCCGTTTGGTTTAACTAATGCACCTGCTGTGTTCATGGACCTTATGAACCAAGTGTGTGGACCATACCTTGACAAGTTTGTCATTGTTTTCATTGATGACATACTTATTTACTCAAAGAATGACCAAGAACACGGTGAACATTTGAGAAAGGTGTTAGAAGTATTGAGGAAGAAAGAATTGTACGCTAAGTTTTCAAAGTGTGCATTTTGGTTGGAAGAAGTTCAATTCCTCGGTCACATAGTGAACAAAGAAGGTATTAAGGTGGATCCGGTAAATATAGAAACTGTTGAAAAGTGGGAAACCCCGAAAACTCCGAAACACATACGCCAGTTTTTAGGACTAGCTGGTTACTACAGAAGGTTCATCCAAGACTTTTCCAGAATAGCAAAACCCTTGACTGCATTAACGCATAAAGGGAAGAAATTTGAATGGAATGATGAACAAGAGAAAGCGTTTCAGTTATTGAAGAAAAAGCTAACTACGGCACCTATATTGTCATTGCCTGAAGGGAATGATGATTTTGTGATTTATTGTGACGCATCAAAGCAAGGTCTCGGTTGTGTATTAATGCAACGAACGAAGGTGATTTCTTATGCGTCTAGACAATTGAAGATTCACGAACAAAATTATACGACGCATGATTTGGAATTAGGCGCGGTTGTTTTTGCATTAAAGACTTGGAGGCACTACTTATATGGGGTCAAAAGTATTATATATACCGACCACAAAAGTCTTCAACACATATTTAATCAGAAACAACTGAATATGAGGCAGCGTAGGTGGATTGAATTATTGAATGATTACGACTTTGAGATTCGTTACCACCCTGGGAAGGCAAATGTGGTAGCCGATGCCTTGAGCAGGAAGGACAGAGAACCCATTCGAGTAAAATCTATGAATATAATGATTCATAATAACCATACTACTCAAATAAAGAAGGCGCAACAAGGAGTTTTAAAAGAGGGAAATTTAAAGGATGAAATACCCAAAGGATCGGAGAAGCATCTTAATATTCGGGAAGACGGAACCCGGTATAGGGCTGAAAGGATTTGGGTACCAAAATTTGGAGATATGAGAGAAATGGTACTTAGAGAAGCTCATAAAACCAGATACTCAATACATCCTGGAACGGGGAAGATGTACAAGCATCTCAAGAAACATTTTTGGTGGCCGGGTATGAAAGCCGATGTTGCTAAATACGTAGGAGGATGTTTGACGTGTTCTAAGGTCAAAGCTGAGCATCAGAAACCATCAGGTCTACTTCAACAACCCGAAATCCCAGAATGGAAATGGGAAAACATTACCATGGATTTCATCACTAAATTGCCAAGGACTGCAAGTGGTTTTGATACTATTTGGGTAATAGTTGATCGTCTCACCAAATCAGCACACTTCCTGCCAATAAGAGAAGATGACAAGATGGAGAAGTTAGCACGACTGTATTTGAAGGAAGTTGTCTCCAGACATGGAATACCAATCTCTATTATCTCTGATAGGGATGGCAGATTTATTTCAAGATTCTGGCAGACATTACAGCAAGCATTAGGAACTCGTCTAGACATGAGTACTGCCTATCATCCACAAACTGATGGGCAGAGCGAAAGGACGATACAAACGCTTGAAGACATGCTACGAGCATGTGTTATTGATTTCGGAAACAGTTGGGATCGACATCTACCGTTAGCAGAATTTTCCTACAACAACAGCTACCATTCAAGCATTGAGATGGCGCCGTTTGAAGCACTTTATGGTAGAAAGTGCAGGTCTCCGATTTGTTGGAGTGAAGTGGGGGATAGACAGATTACGGGTCCGGAGATTATACAAGAAACTACCGAGAAGATCATCCAAATTCAACAACGATTGAAAACCGCCCAAAGTCGACAAAAGAGCTACGCTGACATTAAAAGAAAAGATATAGAATTTGAAATTGGAGAGATGGTCATGCTTAAAGTTGCACCTTGGAAAGGCGTTGTTCGATTTGGTAAACGAGGGAAATTAAACCCAAGATTATTGATCGTGTCGGACCAGTAGCTTACCGACTTGAGTTACCTCAACAACTCGCGGCTGTACATAACACTTTCCACGTCTCGAATTTGAAGAAATGTTTTGCTAAAGAAGATCTCACTATTCCGTTAGATGAAATCCAAATCAACGAAAAACTCCAATTCATCGAAGAACCCGTCGAAATAATGGATCGTGAGGTTAAAAGACTTAAGCAAAACAAGATACCAATTGTTAAGGTTCGATGGAATGCTCGTAGAGGACCCGAGTTCACCTGGGAGCGTGAAGATCAGATGAAGAAGAAATACCCGCATCTATTTCCAGAAGATTCGTCAACACCTTCAACAGCTTAAAATTTCGGGACGAAATTTATTTAACGGGTAGGTACTGTAGTGACCCGAACTTTTCCATGTTTATATATATTAATTGAGATTGATATTTACATGATTAAATATTTCCAACATGTTAAGCAATCAAACTTGTTAAGACTTGATTAATTGAAATATGTTTCATATAGACAATTGACCACCCAAGTTGACCGGTGATTCACGAACGTTAAAACTTGTAAAAACTATATGATGACATATATATGGATATATATAGATTTATCATGATACTATGATAAGTAAACATATCATTAAGTATATTAACAATGAACTACATATGTAAAAACAAGACTAATAACTTAATGATTTTTAAACGAGACATATATGTAACGATTATCGTTGTAAAGACATTTAATGCATATATATCATATTAAGAGATATTCATACATGATAATATCATGATAATATAATAATTTAAAATCTCATTTGATATTATAAACATTGGATTAACAACATTTAACAAGATCGTTAACCTAAAGGTTTCAAAACAACACTTACATGTAACGACTAACGATGACTTAACGACTCAGTTAAAATGTATATACATGTAGTGTTTTAATATGTATTTATACACTTTTGAAAGACTTCAATACACTTATCAAAATACTTCTACTTAACAAAAATGCTTAAAATTACATCCTCGTTCAGTTTCATCAACAATTCTACTCGTATGCACCCGTATTCGTACTCGTACAATACACAACTTTTAGATGTATGTACTATTGGTATATACACTCCAATGATCAGCTCTTAGCAGCCCATGTGAGTCACCTAACACATGTGGGAACCATCATTTGGCAACTAGCATGAAATATCTCATAAAATTACAAAAATATGAGTAATCATTCATGACTTATTTACATGAAAACAAAATTACATATCCTTTATATCTAATCCATACACCAACGACCAAAAACACCTACAAACACTTTCATTCTTCAATTTTATTCATCTAATTGATCTCTCTCAAGTTCTATCTTCAAATTCTAAGTGTTCTTCATATATTCTACAAGTTCCAGTTACATAAAATCAAGAATACTTTCAAGTTTGCTAGCTCACTTCCAATCTTGTAAGGTGATCATCCAACCTCAAGAAATCTTTGTTTCTTACAGTAGGTTATCATTCTAATACAAGGTAATAATCATATTCAAACTTTGGTTCAATTTTTATAACTATAACAATCTTATTTCAAGTGATGATCTTACTTGAACTTGTTTTCGTGTCATGATTCTGCTTCAAGAACTTCGAGCCATCCAAGGATCCGTTGAAGCTAGATCCATTTTTCTATTTTCCAGTAGGTTTATCCAAGGAACTTAAGGTAGTAATGATGTTCATAACATCATTCGATTCATACATATAAAGCTATCTTATTCGAAGGTTTAAACTTGTAATCACTAGAACAAAGTTTAGTTAATTCTAAACTTGTTCGCAAACAAAAGTTAATCCTTCTAACTTGACTTTTAAAATCAACTAAACACATGTTCTATATCTATATGATATGCTAACTTAATGATTTAAAACCTGGAAACACGAAAAACACCGTAAAACTGGATTTACGCCGTCGTAGTAACACCGCGGGCTGTTTTGGGTTAGTTAATTAAAAACTTTGATAAACTTTGATTTAAAAGTTGTTATTCTGAGAAAATGATTTTTATTATAAACATGAAACTATATCCAAAAATTATGGTTAAACTCAAAGTGGAAGTATGTTTTCTAAAATGGTCATCTAGACGTCGTTCTTTCGACTGAAATGACTACCTTTACAAAAACGACTTGTAACTTATTTTTCCGACAATAAACCTATACATTTTCTGTTTAGATTCATAAAATATAGTTCAATATGAAACCATAGCAATTTGATTCACTCAAAACGGATTTAAAATGAAGAAGTTATGGGTAAAACAAGATTGGATAATTTTTCTCATTTTAGCTACGTGAAAATTGGTAACAAATCTATTCCAACCATAACTTAATCAACTTGTATTGTATATTATGTAATCTTGAGATACCATAGACACGTATACAATGTTTCGACCTATCATGTCGACACATCTATATATATTTCGGAATAACCATAGACACTCTATATGTGAATGTTGGAGTTAGCTATACAGGGTTGAGGTTGATTCCAAAATATATATAGTTTGAGTTGTGATCAATACTGAGATATGTATACACTGGGTCGTGGATTGATTCAAGATAATATTTATTGATTTATTTATGTACATCTAACTGTGGACAACTAGTTGTAGGTTACTAACGAGGACAGCTGACTTAATAAACTTAAAACATCAAAATATATTAAAAGTGTTGTAAATATATTTTGAACATACTTTGATATATATGTATATATTGTTATAGGTTCGTGAATCAACCAGTGGCCAAGTCTTACTTCCCGACGAAGTAAAAATCTGTGAAAGTGAGTTATAGTCCCACTTTTAAAATCTAATATTTTTGGGATGAGAATACATGCAGGTTTTATAAATGATTTACAAAATAGACACAAGTACGTGAAACTACATTCTATGGTTGAATTATCGAAATTGAATATGCCCCTTTTTATTACGTCTGGTAATCTAAGAATTAGGGAACAGACACCCTAATTGACGCGAATCCTAAAGATAGATCTATTGGGCTTAACAAACCCCATCCAAAGTACCGGATGCTTTAGTACTTCAAAATTTATATCATATCCGAAGGGTGTCCCGGAATGATGGGGATATTCTTATATATGCATCTTGTTAATGTCGGTTACCAGGTGTTCACCATATGAATGATTTTTATCTCTATGTATGGGATGTGTATTGAAATATGAAATCTTGTGGTCTATTATTATGATTTGATATATATAGGTTAAACCTATAACTCACCAACATTTTTGTTGACGTTTTAAGCATGTTTATTCTCAGGTAATTATTAAGAGCTTCCGCTGTCGCATACTTAAATAAGGACGAGATTTGGAGTCCATGCTTGTATGATATTGTGTAAAAACTGCATTCAAGAAACTTATTTTGTTGTAACATATTTGTATTGTAAACCATTATGTAATGGTCGTGTGTAAACAGGATATTTTAGATTATCATTATTTGATAATCTACGTAAAGCTTTTTAAACCTTTATTGATGAAATAAAGGTTATGGTTTGTTTTAAAATGAATGCAGTCTTTGAAAAACGTCTCATATAGAGGTCAAAACCTCGCAACGAAATCAATTAATATGGAACGTTTTTAATCAATAAGAACGGGACATTTCAAATACAGACTTTGAAAAACATCTCATATAGAGGTCAAAACCTCGCGACGAAATCAATTAATATGGAACTTTTATAATCAATATGAACGGGACATTTCAGTTGGTATCAGAGCGTTGGTCTTAGAGAACCAGAATTTTTTCATTAGTGTGTCTTACCGAGTTTGTTAAGATGCATTAGTGAGTCTGGACTTCGACCGTGTTTTTTTTCAAAAATGATTGCTTAACATTTTTTTGTTGGAAACTATATATTATTAACATGTACATATTATGTGATATAGTAATCTCTTATCGTGTTTGATATTATGTGATAGATGTCTACCTCTAGTGCAAATCCCATCGACTCACCTAATAATAATGAAGAGTCGAATATATTTTGGGAAGATTCATAAATTCCCGAAGAGGAACCGGAAGAAGAGGAACCGGAAGAGGAGGAACCGGAAAAAGAGGTTCCGGAGGAGGAAATATTAGGAACCATAGAAAAACAGATAAATAAAAGAAAATCCTCAACCAATGGATCAAAGTTAATAATGGTCAATGGTGTTTCCTCCAAGGAAGCAAAATATTGGGAAGATTACCAATTTTCTGATGAATCGGATCCCGATGAGGATTCCGATGATGTTATAGAAATTACCTCGACCCAATTTAATAAAGCAAAAGAATATAATAAGGGAAAAGGTATAAAAATAGAGAAACCTGATTCGAACCCCGATGAACTTTATATGTATCGGCAAAATCCGTATTTCCTAAATTGTAACAATAACCCGGGAACCTCTAAACCACCAGGTTTTTCTAAACCATTATGGAAAATGACGACTCGTATTAGAGGAACACCATATATCCCTAGAAAATTAGAAAAACGAACCAAGTCTGAAGAAGAAGAAACCAGTGATTCAGATTAGAGGGTTGTAATAATGTTGTACATATGTATTGTAGTGTGCTTGTACTTTTATGTTCTATGTAAAAATTGCTTGTATTGTTTGATTAATTATCTTTTACGAATCTAATCCTTGCCTATTTTACAGTATAAAAACACAAAATAGACGTTAAGGGTAGACAACCGAATATTTTAGAAGACCTACCAGAGGATATGATTGATGAAATCTTGTCTAGAGTCGGTCAGAATTCATCAGCACAATTAGTTATGGTGAAATTAACTTGTCAAACATTTGAAAGACTTCCCAGAAATGCCTTAGTTTATAAAAGGCTTTCCTTTGATAGGTGGGGTATATCACATTGGGGAGACCGTAAGTTACGCCGTGTTTTCTTTAAAGCGTTAAGTGCGGGGAACCCAAATGCAATTTTACGCTACGGGTTAAGAACCTATTTTGACTCAACATATCCCAACATAGGATTTCGTAAGTTAGAAAGAGCTTCTAACATGCAACATAAGGAAGCATGTTATGCTTACGGGTTAGTGATGTTCGCTTCTCACCAAAGTGAGAAAAAGAACATCGGATTACAACTTTTAAATAAAACCTTTCCACAAGTGACGGATTCAGTAGTTTGGGCGAGAAACAAGGTTTTTAGATTATTACGGGGCTGTTGGACATTACGAAACCCTCGTCCCTTTGACGACATTACAACATGCTGTCTTGTCAACGGTCACAACGGTTATGTTCCACAAGACCAAGGATGGGAAGTAGTCTTAGTAAAACCAGAATGCATGACTTGTTTCTGGACGTATGAATTACGTGTCTTTATTGCCTTTGTTGAACGACTTGCGTATTAACTAGAATTATCTTCGCAACTATTTTGTATCAGAGTTTTTATGTGCTATATTTCATGCTATATGTAAATATCGGTATTGTAAGTTTGCAAAATATTGTATAAAAGTTTGAATGTGAAATATTATTATAATCAGTTTTTCATATAGAATTATAGTAGTTGAACTGTATGTTAGCTACTAAGTATGAACTTAACGGGTAGGTATTACCCGAATTAAAACTTATAAAATGCTAATATGAAGAAAAATCTTTTATAAATGAGTTCATATTATGCTACGGAATACTATTGACTACTCTTAATATTCTATATGATTAACTTAATTCTTTTGGCTATTTTTGAAGGAAATGGCACCGACTACTCGTCCGAACTTGAACATGAGTGAGGAAGACTTCCATGCTTTCTTTGTAGCAAATATAGCCGCAGTATAGGCTGCAATGCAAAACAACAATAACTCAGGGTCTAGCAGTGGAGTTAACTCCACAGGAAACCGTGTAGGATGCTCCTACAAGGCTTTCACTGCCTGTAAACCTCTGGAATTCGATGGAACTGAAGGACCAGTCGGACTAAAACAATGGACCGAAAAGGTCGAATCTGTGTTTGCTATAAGCAAATGTGCTGAGGAAGATAAGGTAAAGTATGCCACGCATACCTTCACAGGTACTGCGTTAGCATGGTGGAATACCTATCTCGAACAAGTGGAAAAAGATGCTGCTTACGCACTACCGTGGTCAGCATTCAAACACTTGATGAACGAGCAGTACCGTGTCAGAAACGAAGTCAATAAGCTCAAGACAGAGCTTAGAGAATTACGAATGAAGGGATTCGATATCACCACATACGAACGACAATTCACCGAGTTGTGTTTATTGTGTCCAAGAGTGTTCAAAGATGAAGAAGAGTAGATCAATTTGTTTGTAAAGGGGTTACCAGAAAGAATTCAGGAGGATGTGAGTGCAACTGCGCCCACTTCAATGCAAAAGGCAAGCCGAATGGCTCACAAACTTATAAACCAGATCGAGGAAAGGATTAAAGAGCAGGCGGCCGAGGAGGCCAGAATAAAACAAGTCAAGAGAAATTGGGAAGAACCCAGTGACAAGAGTCACAATTTCAACAATCAACACAATAATCACAACCACAATCGCACCATTTTTCGTAACAAGAAACGCAAAAAAAACCATTCCAACAACAACAACTACAACAATCATCCCAACAACAATACCAACCGCAACAACAAAAATCCCAACAACAATCTCAATAACAACACTGGTAATCAAAATTAGAAAATTTCGTGTCTAAGGTGTGAAGGGTACCATCCAACTACTTTTTAACCAGCAACATGTACCAAATGTAATAGAAAGGGTCATGATGCAACGAAGTGTGAAATTTATGGACCATCAGGTAAAGGAACAAGTAATGCCCACATTATTTGTTATGGATGCGGGAAGAAGGGCCACTACAAAACTGCGTGTCCAAATCAGGGAAATAATAATGGGCAAAGCCGTGGGAGAGTTTTTAACATTAATGCGGAAGAAGCGCAGGAAGACCCGGAGCTTGTTACGGGTACGTTTCTTATCTATGAAAAACCTGCTTATGTTTTATTTGATTCGGGTGCGGATAGAATTTATATGAGTAGAGATTTTTGTGCTAAATTAAGTGATCCATTGACGGCTATGAATAATAAATTTTTACTCGAATTAGCAAACGGTAAATTAATTTCGGCAGATAAAATATGTCGGAATCGAGAAATTAAACTGGTTAACGAAACGTTTAAGATTGATTTGATACCAGTAGAGTTAGGGAGTTTTGATGTGATAATCGGCATGGACTGGTTGAAAAAGGAGAGAGCGGAAATCGTATGTTACAAAAATGCAATTCACATTGTACGAGAAAAAGGAAAACCTATAATGATGTACGGAGAAAAGAGCAATGCGAAGCTAAATCTTATTAGTAATTTGAAGGCGCAAAAACTAATAAGAAAAGGTTGCTATGCCATTCTAGCACACATCGAAGAAGTCAAACCCGAAGAAAAGAACATCAATGATGTTCCCGTCGCAAAAGAATTTCTCGATGTATTTCCGAAAGAATTACCGGGACTACCTCCACATCGATCTGTTGAATTTCAAATAGATCTCGTACCAGGAGCTGCACCAATAGCTCGTGCTCCATACAGACTCACACCCAGTGAAATGAAAGAACTCCAAAGCCAACTACAAGAACTTTTAGAGCGTGATTTTATACGACCAAGTACATCACCATGGGGAGCTCCTGTTTTGTATGTCAAAAAGAAGGATGGTACATTCAGGTTGTGTATTGACTACCAAGAGTTGAACAAACTTACCATCAAGAATCGTTATCCACTACCAAGTATCGTTGACTTATTTGATCAACTACAAGGCTCGTCAGTTTATTCGAAGATTGATTTACGTTCTGGGTATCATCAGATGCGAGTGAAGGAGGATGATATTCCGAAGACTGCTTTCAGAATGCGTTACGGTCATTACGATTTTACGGTTATGCCGTTTGGGTTGACTAATGCACCAGCTGTGTTCATGGACCTCATGAACCGAGTGTGTGGACCATACCTTGACAAGTTTGTCATTGTTTTTATCGATGACATACTTATTTACTCGAAGAGTGATCAAGAGCACGAAGAACATTTGAGAAAAGTGCTAGAGTTGTTGAGTAAAGAAAAATTGTACGTCAAATTTTCAAAGTGTGCATTTTGGTTGGAAGAAGTTCAATTCTTCGGTCACATAGTGAACAAAGAAGTTATTCAGGTAGATCCGGCAAAGATCGAAACCATTGAAAAGTGGGAAACCCCAAAAACTCCGAAGCATATACGTCAATTTTTAGGATTGGCTGGTTACTACAGAAGATTCATCCAAGATTTTTCTAAAGTAGCAAAACTCTTGATTGCATTAACGCATAAAGGGTAGAAATTTTAATGGAAGGATGAGCAGGAGAAAGCGTTTCAATTGTTGAAGAAAAAGTTAACTACGGCACCTATATTGTCATTGCCTGAAGGGAATGATGATTTTTGTAATATATTGTGATGCCTTAAAGTAAGGTATTGGTTGTGTATTAATGCAACGAACGAAAGTAATTGCTTATGCGTCTAGACAATTGAAGATTCACGAGCAAAATTATACGACACACGATTTGGAATTAGGCGCTGTTGTTTTTGCATTAAAGACTTGGAGGCACTACTTATATGGGGTCAAAAGTATTATATATACCGACCACAAAAGTCTCCAACACATATTTAATCAGAAACAACTGAACATGAGGCAGCGTAGGTGGATTGAATTGTTGAATGATTACCACTTTGAGAGTCGTTACCACCCGAGGAAGGAAAATGTGGTAGCCAACGCTTTGAGTAGAAAGGACAGAGAACCTATGCGGGTAAAAGCTATGAATATAATTATTTGTACTAACCTTCCTACTCAAATAAAGGAGGCGCAGCAGGGAGTTGTAAAAGAAGAAAAGTTGAAGAATGAAATACCCAAAGGATATGAGAAACATCTTAATATTCGGGAAGTCAAAACCCGGTATAGGACTGAAAGAATTTGGGTACCAAAGTTTGGAGATGTGAGAGAAAAGGTACTTAAGGAAGCACATAAAACTAGATATTCAATACATCCCGGAGCGGGGAAGATGTACAAAGATCTCAAGAAACACTTTTGGTGACCGGGTATGAAAGCCGATATTGCTAAATACGTAGGAGAATGTTTGACATGTTCTAAGGTCAAAGCTGAACATCAGAAACCATCAGGTCTACTTCAACAACCTGAAATCCCGAAATGGAAATGGGAAAACATTACCATGGATTTCATTACTAAATTGCCAAGGACCGCAAGTGGTTATGATACAATTTGGGTAATAGTCGATCGTCTTACCAAGTCAACACACTTTCTACCAATGAGAGAAGATGATAAAATGGAGAAGTTGGCGCGATTATACTTGAAGGAAGTTGTCTCCAGACATGGAATACCAGTCTCTATTATCTCAGATAGGGATGGCAGATTTGTTTCAAGATTTTGGCAGACATTGCAACAAGCATTGGGGACTCGTCTAGACATGAGTACTGCTTATCATCCACAAACTGATGGGCAAAGTGAAAGGACGATACAGACCCTTGAAGACATGCTACGAGCATGTGTTATAGATTTCGAAAACAGTTAGAATCGACACCTACGTTTAGCAGAATTTTCCTACAACAACAGCTACCATTCAAGCATTGAGATGGCGCCGTTTGAAGCACTTTATGGTAGAAAGTGTAGGTCTCCAATTTGTTAGAGTGAAGTGGGGGATAGACAGATTACGGGTCCAGAGATAATTCAAGAAACTACCGAGAAGATCATCCAAATTCAACAACGGTTGAAAACCGCCCAAAGTCGACAAAAGAGTTACGCGAACATTAAAAGAAAAGTCATAGAATTTGAAGTTTGAGAGATGGTTATGCTTAAGGTTTCACCTTGGAAAGGCGTTGTTCGATTTGGTAAACGGGGGAAACTAAATTCAAGGTACATTGGACCATTCAAGATTATTGATCGTGTCGGACCAGTAGCTTACCGACTTGAGTTACCACAATAACTCGCGGCTGTACATAACACTTTCCATGTCTCGAATTTGAAGAAATGTTATGCTAAAGAAGATCTCACTATTCCGTTAGACGAAATTCAAATCAATGAAAAACTTCAATTCATCGAAGAACCCGTCGAAATAATGGATCGTGAGGTTAAAAGACTTAAGCAAAACAAGATACCAATTATTAATGTTCGATGGAATGCTCGTAGAGGACCTGAGTTCACCTGGGAGCTTGAAGACTAGATGAAGAAGAAATACTCGCACTTATTTCCAAAAGATTCATCAACACCTTCAACAGCTTAAAATTTTGGTACGAAATTTATTTAACGGGTAGGTACTGTAGTGACCCGAACTTTTCCATGTTTATATATATTAAATGAAATTGATATTTACATGATTAAATATTTCCAACATGTTAAGCAATCAAACTTGTTAAGACTTGATTAATTGAAATAGGTTTCATATAGACAATTGACCACCCAAATTGACCGGCGATTCACGAACGTTACAAATTCGTAAAAACTATATGATGTTATATATATATAGACATATATATGGTTAACATGAAATTATGATAAGTAAGTATCTCACTAGGTATGTTAACAATGAGTGATATACATAAAAATGAGTTTATTGAATTAAGAAACTCGAAACGATATATATAACGATTATCGTTATAACAACGTCTTACTAAATACATATGAATCATATTAAGATATTGTTACACTATGTTTAAATATGATAAATGATAAGTAAACATATCATTAAGTGTATTAACAATGAACTACATATGTAGAAACAAGACTACTAACTTAAGGATTTTGAAAAAAAGTCATATATGTAACGATTATCATTGTAACTGAAGGGACCCGTCCTAATCCATCTGGACGAATACATTATATTTGGTTACATCGCGAGGTACTTGACCTCTATATGATACATTTTACAAACATTACATTCATTTTTAAAAGACAAACTTTCATTACATCAACAGTTGACGGCATGCATACCATTTCATAATATATCCAACTATAATTGACTTAGTAATAATCTTGATGAACTCGAAGACTCTAATGTAACGTCTTTTGAAATATATCATGAATGACTCCAAGTAATATTTCTAATATGAGCAAATGCACAGCAGAATATTTCTTCGTACCTGAGAATAAATATACTTTAAAGTGTCAACCAAAAGGTTGGTGAGTTCATTAGTTTATCATAATCGATCATTTTCATCATTTTGATTGACCACAAGATTTTCATTTTCAGTTCTCATAAATATACGTCCCATGCATAGAGAAAAAAATATCATTCATATGGATTGAACACCTGGTAACCGACATTAACAAGATGCATATAGAATATCCCCATCATTCCAGGACACCCATCAGACATGATAAAATCGAAGTACTAAAGCATTCCAAATTCCAGAATGGGGCTTGTTGGGCCCGATAGATCTATCTTTAGGATTCGCGTCAATTAGGGGGTCTGTTCCCTAATTCTTAGGCTACCAAGCTAAAAGGGGCATATTCAGCTTCGATCCATTCAACCATATAATGTAGTTTCAATTACTTGTGTCTATTTCGTAAAACAGTTATAAAAATAGCGCATGTATTCTCAGTCCCAAAAATATATATTGCAAAAGCATTTAAAAAGGGAGCAAATGAAACTCACTTTACGATATTTTGTAGTAAAAATATTCATACGGCGGTACTAAACAATGTAGGGTTGGCCTCGGATTCACGAACCTATATCATTCGTATATATATTAAAACATATTTTTGTAATCGAACGAATATATTGTAGTGACCCGAACTTTTCCATGTTTATATATATATTAAATGAAATTTTTATTTACATGATTAAGTGTTTCCAACATGTTAAGCAATCAAACTTATTAAGACTTGATTAATTGAAATACGTTTCATATAGACAATTGACCACCCAAGTTGACCGGTGATTCACGAACGTTAAAACTTGTAAAAACTATATGATGACATATATATATATGGTTATATATATAGTTAACATGATATTATGATAAGTAAACATATCATTAATTATATTAACAATGAACTACATATGTAAAAACAAGACTACTAACTTAATGATTTTGAAACGAGACATATATGTAACGATTATCGTTATAACGACATTTATGTATATATATCATATTAAGAGATATTCGTACATCATAATACCATGATAATATAATAATTTAAAATCTCATTTGATAATATAAACATTGGGTTAACAACATTTAACAAGATCGTTAACCTAAAGGTTTCAAAACAACACTTACATGTAACGACTAACGATGACTTAACGACTCAGTTAAAATGTATATACATGTAGTGTTTTAATATGTATTCATACACTTTTGAAAGACTTCAAGACACTTATCAAAATACTTCTACTTAACAAAAATGCTTACAATTACATCCTTGTTCAGTTTCATCAACAATTCTACTCGTATGCACCCGTATTCGTACTCGTACAATACACAGATTTTAGATGTATGTACTATTGGTATATACACTCCAATGATCAGCTCTTAGCAGCCCATGTGAGTCACCTAACACATGTGGGAACCATCATTTGGCAACTAGCATGAAATATCTCATAATATTACAAAAATATGAGTAATCATTCATGACTTATTTACATGAAAATAAAATTACATATCCTTTATATCTAATCCATACACCAACGACCAAAAACACCTACAAACACTTTCATTCTTCAATTTTCTTCATCTAATTGATCTCTCTCAAGTTCTATCTTCAAGTTCTAAGTGTTCTTCATAAATTCTACAAGTTCTAGTTTTATAAAATCAAGAATACTTCCAAGTTTGCTAGCTTACTTCCAATCTTGTAGAGTGATCATCCAACCTCAAGAAATCTTTCTTATTTACAGTAAGATATCTTTCTAATATAATATAATACTCATATTCAAACTTTGATTCAATTTCTATAACTATAAGAATCTTATTTCGAGTGGAAATCTTACTTGAACTTGTTTTCGTGTCATGATTCTACTTCAAGAACTTTCAAGCCATCCAAGATCCTTTGAAGCTAGATCCATTTGTCTTTTTTCTAGTAGGTTTATCCATAAAACTTAAGGTAGTAATGATGTTCATAACATTATTCGATTCATACATATAAAGCTATCTTATTCGAAGGTTTAAACTTGAAATCACCAGAACATAGTTTAGTTAATTCTAAACTTGTTCTCAAACAAAAGTTAATCCTTCTAACTTGACTTTTAAAATCAACTAAATACATGTTCTATATCTATATGATATGCTAACTTAATGATTTAAAATCTAGAAACACGAAAAACACCGTAAAACTGGACATACGCCGTCGTAGTAACACCGCGGGCTGTTTTGGGTTTGATAATTAAAAACTATGATAAATTTTGATTTAAAAGTTGTTCTTCTGGGAAAATGATTTTTCTTATGAACATGAAACTATATCCAAAAATCATGGTTAAACTCAAAGTGGAAGTATGTTTTTCAAAATGGTCATCAAGACGTCGTTCTTTCGACTGAAATGACTACCTCTTACAAAAATAACTTGTAACTTATATTTCTGACTATAAACCTATACTTTTTCTGTTTAGATTCATAAAATAGAGTTCAATATGAAACCATAGCAATTTGATTCACTCAAAACGGATTTAAAATTAAGAAGTTATGGGTAAAACAAGATTGGATATTTTTTTATTTTTGTAGCTACGGGAAATATTAACAATTCTATACAAATCATATCCTAGCTAACTTATATTATATTATACATGTATTCTAATATATTATGTAATCTTGGGATACAATAGACACGTATGCAAATGTTTTGACATATCATATCGACCCATGTATATATATTATTTGGAACAACCATAGACACTCTATATGCAGTAATGTTGGAGTTAGATATACAGGGTTGAGGTTGATTCCAAAAAAAATATATATACTTTGAGTTGTGATCTAGCCTGAGACGTGTATACACTGGGTCGTGGATTGATTCAAGATAATATATATCTATTTATTTCTGTACATCTAACTGTGGACAACTAGTTGTAGGTTACTAACGAGGACAGCTGACTTAATAAACTTAAAACATCAAAATGTATTAAAAGTGTTGTAAATATATTTTGAACATACTTTGATATATATGTACATATTTGTTATAGGTTCGTGAATCGACCAGTGGCCAAGTCTTACTTCCCGACAAAGTAAAAATCTGTGAAAGTGAGTTATATTCCCACTTTTAAAATCTAATATTTTGGGATGAGAATACATGCAGTTTTATAAATGTTTTACGAAATAGACACAATTAAATGAAACTACATTATATGGGTGAATGATCGAAGCCGAATATGCCCCTTTTGCTTGGTAGCCTAAGAATTAGTAAACCGATCTACTAATTGACGCGAATCCTAAAGATAATCTATTGGGCCTAACGAACCCCATCCAAAGTACCGGATGCTTTAGTACTTCGAATTCGTTTTTATCATGTCCGAAGGATTTCCCGGAATGATAGGGGATATTCTTATATGCATCTTGTTAATGTCGGTTACCAGGTGTTCACCATATGAATGAATTTTATCTCTATGTATGGGATGTATATTGAAATATGAAATCTTGTGGTCTATTATTATGATTTGATAATATATAGGTTAAACCTATAACTCACCAACATTTTTGTTGACGTTTTAAGCATGTTTATTCTCAGGTGATTATTAAGAGCTTCCGCTGTTGCATACTAAAATAAGGACAAGATTTGGAGTCCACGCTTGTATGATATTATGTAAAAACTGCATTCAAGAAACTTATTTTTGATGTAATATATTCTTATTGTAAACCATTATGTAATGGTCGTGTGTAAACGGTATATTTTAGATTATCATTATTTGATAATCTACATAATGCTTTTTAAACCTTTATCGATAAAATAAAGGTTATGGTTGTTTTAAAAATGAATGCAGTCTTTGAAAAACGTCTCATATAGAGGTCAAAACCTCGCGATGAAATCAATTAATATGGAACGTTTATAATCAATATGAACGGGACATTTCATATATATATATATTATTATTAGTGATGTATTAGTTATTTTAATGATTTATGTGTTCCATTAATAGCTTAAACATATTATTTTATATATCTTACTTATTATAGAGTTAGGTTATATATATTAGATATATTTTCATGTAACTAATATTTATTTGGTAAAATAATACTGATTAATGAAAAGTTGTAATATATTTATAATAATAATAACAATAACTAGTATTCATTTTAAAAATAATAATAATAATCTTTCGAATGATAACAATGATATTAGTAATGATAATACTAATAATACTTATGCTAATGATAATGATATTAGTACTAATAAATAAAAAAATACTAATACTAATATTGATGATAATAAAACTTGTTTGTGTTATTAATATTAGTGATAATAACAATTAACATAATAATAATAATAATAATAATAATAATAATAATAATAATAATAATTATAATAATAATAATAATAATAATAATAATAATAATTATAATAATAATTATAATAATAATAATGATAGAAAAACTACCTCAAAGGATAAGTTCAAAAAAAATGCCATTGCCCGGGCTCAAACCTGCGACCTCTCGCTCCCCAACAACACTCCTAACCATTACGCTATCTATTCCTTTTCTTGTAATAACCCATACGCTTAATCTATTATCATGTACGATTCTGTTATTCATGAATTCAATATCATTCCCATCATTTTAAAATGATCTTCCTCATTCATTATCATCAATTATCATTATCATGTATCGATTCATCATCTATCCTAACATCCTAATCAATACATGGTCACCATCATTAATTATCATGTATCCCGTATATCCTCCTGATCAACTTGATTTTTTTTAATTTTGTATCTCCACCTTTTTGGCCCAAATTTGTATCTCAATTTAGTGGAAGTATGGCCTGACCATTTTTTCAGTAGCATATCACGGCCCAACTAAACAACTTTTACAACCCACTCTTGTACCAATCTTACGGCCTATTTCAAATATCAATCCCAGCAAAGAAAAGATATACTACTTGTTTTAAATAATAGTTAGGTATGATCATGTGTATCTTATCTTTTTTTTTCTTTACAGCACACAATCCACCAGCAACTCTCATTATCAATTATTAAAGTCACCATTATCGTTTTATGTATCATCAATCTTACTTAGATCCGTGACCCACCAATACTATCTTTCACTTAGTATTTATAATGGCCTTGTGGATTCATGCAGAAAGAAAACAAGAACAGAAAAAAATAAAATAGCGTGGTTCATTGTTCGTCGAAGAATATGGGAGATATAGAAACAAAAGAAAATACGCTGTAGGTTGCAGCAACTTGGTTTCATGATTGTTGGCTGCAAATCAGAAAAAACGGGCAGCAGTCAGGAGATTTGTGATGGTTCATGAGATGACGGTTTTTGGGGTGAAGGTGATCGAATGTGGTGATTGGTGGAAGGTGGCTGGTTAATACTCAAGAGATTGATGGTGATCGAGTGTTTTCACGGTTACAAAGAAATACGTAAATGCAGTAGCCGCAAAAGATGGTTTTGTGGTGAGTGTTACATGATGATGTTGGGTCATGAAGGTGGTGAACCTCTTTGGTCAATATTACATCGAAAGGAAAGAAAATAACGAGGGTTGTGGTTTGGGTTACAAACAATTAACAGGATTAGACTCTCGTGATGATTAAAAGTGGTGGTGGTTTTGGTTATGGTGTCGATGATGGTTCTCAACTGGTAGTGAGGGCGTTCATGATGATTGATCAAGGTTTGTAGGAGGGTGATTCGATCATAAAAAAGTAATGAAGAATGGTGATGAAGGTGGTGTGGGTGTTCCAGTTTGGTTGGCTCAAACAGAAAACAAGACAAGATTAGTTGCAGTTTTGTTGGTTTCGGTTGTTGGTTCAAAGTGGTTGACGGTTTGTGATGTTAAATCATGAAATCGCAAAACAAAATATAATAAAGAAAGGTGGCGATTGTTGGTGTTTACAAGGGTGGTCTTGGTGGCGTGTTTGTGATTCAAAAGAAAATAGAAAACGAAAAGAAATGAATTACCAAGTTTGTGGTGGTCTTGTTAGTATTTGAAGATCATGGTGTTGCTGATGATATGGTGTTTCTTGGTGGCTCGATGACGGATGAAGATAGTTCTCATTGATAATTGATGTGGATAATGAAAAGAAGTTGGAATGAATGAGTTATAACACGAATTGATCAAGCATTATGTAATAATTCAGTCGACAAGAATTATTCTTATCGGGTACAGAAATATAAAAAAAATAGAATGAGAAATCGATGGTTAACAGATTTTGTCTGTGTTCTTCTGTTTGAATCTCTAATTGGTACGATCAGAAGACAGGAAAATCAATTTACATAAAGTTTGAATAGGATTGCAAACTGAATTTGACTTTCTTCAGTATAATTACGTATTTATCAATATTTATATATATTTTTATTGTATTTATATATATATCTACACATGTAATTGAACATGTACGTACTGTATTCATTATATGTATATGTATATGTATCTGAATATGACCTGTATTAATAAATATATTCTTGTATTAATAATAATATTAATACTAATAATAAGTTTATAAATAATAATCATAAGATTAATAATAATGATAATAATATTATTAATTCTAATAATTAATAATTAATAATAATACCAATAATAATATTAACAAGAGTAATAACAATAATAATCATAAAACTATGATAGTAATAATATTTGTGGTGATACTAAATGATATTAGTTACATTAATATTATGTATGATAATAATAATATCAATAACAATGATATAATAACTTTTACATATCATATTTTATATATATATATATATATATATATATATATATATATATATATATATATATATATATATATATATATATATATATATATATATATATATATATATATATGTTATATTAGAATTGATATTACAATTATTAATGTTAATAATAACATCAATAATAATATTGAATGTAATGATCATAATATTGTTAATAACCATAATATTAAATATAATACTACTATATCAATCTATATATATCATGTTCGCATCTATAGATTATAAATAACAATACTGTTGATATTAGTATAATATTATTATAACAATTATATTTATACTTGTATTATATATATGTATCATTACTTATGTAATATATAATATATTGCATATTAACTTCTATTGAATATTTTTATTTATACATTATAAATATATTATAATATATTATCTATCATACACAAAATATTTATAGTTTCATTTTTGATGACAACTTTTTATCTTGTATAATATTTTACGTAATTAACTCAATTGATTAAGTTGTATTTCGATTTATAATAGAAACTGCTATTTATATACATTTATACATATATATAACTAATTATAACAATCGTTCGTGAATCGTCGAGCATAGTCAAATGGTTACATGAAAATAGTTCCAATATTTTGAGATTCAACATTACAGACTTTGCTTATCGTGTCGAACTTATATAAAGATTAAGTTTAAATTTGGTCAGAAATTTCCGGGTCATCACGGTACCTACCCGTTAAAGAAATTTCGTCCCAAAATTTGAATGTGGTTGTCATGGTTAACAATAGAAATGTTTTCATGACGAATATGTGCTGATAAATAGAGTTTTATTACTATTGAGTAATATGGATAAGATAATTCGATTACTCGAAGAGTACGAGTGGAGCTATTACAAAAGAATGAAATGAGTAACTGTAAATTCGTCTTAACTGGTGACGTAGTCGCGGTTGATTTCCGGAATTCAAGGGATTTAAAGAAAATCTTCGAAATCTAAAAGATTTTATTCTTCGGCGAGTAAAGAAATTAAGATCTCTATAATTAAATACGGTGATCTGCCTCGATTACTCTGTCGAATATTCCCATTATCAATTAAACTTTTCCCGTTCCAATGTTTTTCACTACTCCCATTTTCTATACTTTAATTCATATTTCTAAATCATCAGTCAATATGCTTCATCCAGTTTTAATTCTGGATATATTCCTGACTTTCATATCTGTCATTCTCCTTTTTCACCTACCACCGGAGGAATCTGTTTACTTCTACTATTACCTTGGGGTGATACTATTCTTAATTCTACCGTGTCTTTATATTGCTATTCGTATTAATATTCATGGTTTGTAACATCCGCGTTGTTATTGGGCTTTATATTTTCTCTTATATTTTGGAGCTCTTGCTTCCGTCTTTTATAATCATTGTCATTCACAGTTAATGTTCTCTCTTATTTGCTGCGATTTATACCCTCTTTCTATTTCAAAGCTTCATGCTTTTGTTTTCTTTTCGCAAGTAATGATCCAGAATTCATAGGTATGGAGTTTTCGAATTATCATAATATACAAGATAGAAAAGAAAGATAGTATCACGATTTGATTTGTCAAATTACCAGAATATCCGGAAAGATAGGACTATCAAGAAAATATATTCTTGATATGTTTATAGATTAAATAGAATGTAAAAATTGTGTAACATGGCACATGATGACGTTATGGTCTATGAATCATCACGTTCCATTAGAAACTCAGTATGACTTACTGTAATATAATCACGTTGATCAAGTGTCATTATATTATACTAACTCATGCATCAATTTCCAACACTACTTCAAAATCATTCATATTTTAAACTCGAAGGTTTACAGAATATAGAAACTAAACAGTTTCCTTTATGACGTGATACAGATAGCGCAGAGAGATAATTAATATCGAACGAGAATATTTATGAAGATATCTTCAGAAATATTGAGGATATTAATAAAGAAAGATATGATGATATCTTAAAATTTCTAATATCGATGGATGATGAAGAAAATTTGTCAGCAAGAGTTTAGAGTCAGAAGCAAGGTATTCATTAATGACTTCAGTAAATACTGAATCATTTAGATTCTCTGAAGGCAGATTTAGTCTTTGTGATTTGTTCACAGTTTCCTTCATAGGTTTGCATAATTCGCTTTTTGGTACTAAATTTCCTACTGAGCGTTTCCAACACTCCATTCTTTGTCATCATACTTTTGACTGTTAAAGTCATCAACAGTTTTCGATGTCTTATCAGCTTTCTCAAAATTCAAAGAACTGATTCGTAGACTAGAGTGCTTTTTAAAATTTCAGAATGAAAGATCATAATTCTAAGAGATAAATGTTATACGTATACATATAACTGTTGATGTAGGAATGCTGCGAGATTTGAGATACTGATTGCTAATTTTCAGTATTTGGTATGGTAATTTTCGTTATAAAATGCCGATGAGTTCATGATAAGACTTCAATAAATATAGTGATTTGTCGGAGAAATCTAAGCTAAAGAGCAACGAGATTGCTGATACGTCTGCTAATGCGGTGGGATATAAACATTTCTTCGGTAACGATGACGAAAAGATAATGTATATATCAAGGTTATAATAAGATTGTTTCGAACGAAAAGTCGAAGTTGACTTGCTGAAGTTGTGACAAAATTTGCTACTTTGAAAGGGATTACCAAGTTATTTTGGGTAATAATAACACTAAAGAAATAGCACAGCTACGTGTTAAACGTTTACTCAGTTTTCGAGAGTTTTTCAGATGCATGACTGTATGCATCAATCTTTTCTTCCGTAGATGAAGTACGGTTGGTTCATCCTCTAGATTGAGGTGTCTTCAAGAATTATGAAATGTTTGAATAGCAGATTGTAATCGTCAAGATACAAATGAGGTTTAAGATGAAATCAAGTGGCAAACTTGAAGAATTGTTTAGTATCATATGTTATAATTAATATTTTAATTCATTTTAATTGTCCAATGTCGGCAGTCCACAGTTGATAGTCCACAGTTGACAGTCCAATATTTCATATATAGCTTAATATATAATATTCGAATTAATTAATACGTATCGTGACCCGTGGACATGTCTCAGACTCGATCACAACTCAAAGTATATATATTATTGTAGAATCAACCTTAACCCTGTATAGCTAACTCCAGCATTACTGCATATAGAGTGTCTATGGTTATTCCAAATAATATATATAGATGCATCGATATGATATGTCAAAACCTTGTATACGTGTCTCGATATTTAAAGTGCGTAAAATAAATAACAGAAATTAAATGACGATAAATAAAGTGCGTAAAGTAAATAACCGAAATTAAATGACGATAAATAAAAATGCGATAATTAAATTGCGATAATTAAACTGCGATAAATAAAATGTAATCAGTTAGCTAGGAACAGTTAGCTAGGATTTTTGTTAGCGTGGATTCTTAATAGAATTTCTTATAGTTAATTCGTTTGTTTCTTACAAATTTTTATTTTGTCCAATGTTTTCTTCATTATCCCACTTGTTGGATTCTGATAAGTCAAAATCCAAATATGAAATTGAATGAAAATAGTTATTCGGTGAGGAACGGATTCGTACTTCTGTGGTTGTAAGTAGGATAGTAAATGACAATTGAATCAGATTCGAAGAATGTACAGTGTAACTTATTAATGTGAAATCTAAATATTTCTAGGGTATTACCTACCCGTTAAAATATTTTCACCATTAACAGTTTGTACAAAGGAATTTTTAATTACAATCTTTATGAAAACATATATACATATATATTTTCTTCAGATATAATTATGGATTTAATGAGTCAATATGATATTAAAATCATTTGATTTACCGTTAGAACAGAATATATAATCTCTAAAACATTAGAGATTACATAATCGCCATGTCGAACGAAGATAAATGATGTAGAACGATTCGTAGAATGATGATTATACTCGAGGAACAGAATGAGATGCTGAGGCGTGTGTTGTTGATGGTACGGGTGCTATTGCTATTGATCTTGTTGATGTCGATGATGTTGCTGAAGCTGGTAGGTTTTGCACCACGTTTTCCAAATTGATTACTTGAGCGCGAAGCTCGTTAACTTCTTCCATTATACCGGGATGATCGTCGGTTGGAACGAGCGGATGAATGAGGTTTTGAATTTGAGATAGTATATAATCATGGCGAGATATTCGGGTAATGAGGGAAAAAATAGTGTTTCGAATTGGTTCGCCGGTGAGTGCTTCAGGTTCTTCGCCAAGAGGGCAATTTGGTTGGTGGAAAGGATCGCCTCCTTCGTGTCTCCATTGATTAAGTCAACTACGAACCCATCAGATGAATTGGGGATGGCTGATTGGTTGATTCATTTCATTTACACTGCTTTCAGAGCTTAGGTGAATATCCATGTCAGAATAGCTGTCGGAATAACTATCGGAATAGCTATCGAAATCTGAGGGCCTCGAACTGGTTGAGGGATTCATCTCGTACGATCAGATGAAGGATTTTTGATAAGAAATAGATTATAGGATGTAGATTAGTACCCTGTAATACATAATTTACATATGCATATATAATACTAAAATCCAATAAGTTACGGAGGAATCTACGGAAGCTGTCAGGCAAAGGTAACAATAACAGATATGCTAAGATATGAATTTATCTATACACTGTCTATGCAATAGAGGCAGTAAGACGTGTCTAGACTTTAAGGATGATAAGCAAATAATTTTTGACACTAAATGATAAGCAAAACTTTTGACATGCAGACACGGTCGAAGTCCAGACCCACTAATGCATCTAAACAACTATCAGTTAGGCACACTAATGCAAGACCTGGTTCACTAAGACCACTACTCTGATACCAACTGAAGGGATCCGTCCTAATCCATCTGGACGAATACATTACAATTGGTCACATCGTGAGGTACTTGACCTCTATATGATACATTTTACAAACATTACATTGATTTTTAAAAGACAAACTTTCATTACATCGACAGTTGACTGCATGCATACCATTTCATAATATATCCAACTATAATTGACTTAGTAATAATCTTGATGAACTTGATGACTCGAATGTAACGTCTTTTGAAATATATCATGAATGACTCCAAGTAATATTTCTAATATGAGCAAATGCACAGCGGAAGATTTCTTCGTACCTGAGAATAAATATGCTTTAAAGTGTCAACCAAAAGGTTGGTGAGTTCATTAGTTTATCATAATCGATCATTTTCATCATTTTAATAGACCACAATATTTTCATTTTCAGTTCTCATAAATATACGTCCCATACATAGAGAGAAAAATATCATTCATATGGATTGAACACCTGGTAATCGACATTAACAAGATGCATATAGAATATCCCCATCATTCCGGGACACCCATCGGACATGTTAAAATCGAAGTACTAAAGCATTCCAAATTCCAGAATGGGGCTTGTTGGGCCCGATAGATCTATCTTTAGGATTCGCGTCAATTATGGGGTCTGTTCCCTAATTCTTAGGCTACCAAGCTAAAAGGGGCATATTCGGCTTCGATCCATTCAACCATATTATGTAGTTTCAATTACTTGTGTCTATTTCGTAAAACAATTATAAAAATAGCGCATGTATTCTCAGTCCCAAAAATATATATTGCAAAAGCATTTAAAAAGGGAGCAAATGAAACTCACTTTACGATATTTTGTAGTAAAAATATTCATACGGCGATACTGAACAATGTAGGGTTGGCCTCGGATTCACGAACCTATATCATTCGTATATATATTAAAACATATTTTTGTAATCGAACGAATATATATATTATTATTAGTGATGTATTAGTTATTTTAATGATTTATGTGTTCCATTAATAGCTTAAACATATTATATTATATATCTTACTTATTATAGAGTTAGGTTATATATATTAGATATATTTTCATGTAACTAATATTTATTTGGTAAAATAATAATGATTAATGAAAAGTTGTAATATATTTATAATAATAATAACAATAACTAGTATTCATTTTAAAAATAATAATAATAATCTTTCGAATGATAACAATGATATTAGTAATGATAATACTAATAATACTTATGCTAATGATAATGATATTAGTACTAATAAATAAAAAAAATACTAATACTAATATTGATGATAATAAAACTAGTTTGTGTTATTAATATTAGTGATAATAACAATTAACATAAAAATAATAATAATAATAATAATAATAATAATAATAATAATAATAATAATAATAATAATAATAATAATAATAATAATAATAATAATAATAATAATAGAAAAACTACCTCAAAGGATAAGTTCAAAAAAAATGCCATTCCTCGGGCTCGAACCTGCGACCTCTCGCTCCCCAACAACACTCCTAACCATTACGCTATCTATTCCTTTTCTTGTAATAACCCATACGCTTAATCTATTATCATGTACGATTCTGTTATTCATGAATTCAATATCATTCCCATCATTTTAACATGATCTTCCTCATTCATTATCATCAATTATCATTATCATGTATCGATTCATCATCTATCCTAACATCCTAATCAATACATGGTGACCATCATTAATTATCATGTATCCCGTATATCCTCCTGATCAACTTGATTTTTTTTAATTTTGTATCTCCACCTTTTTAGCCCAAATTTGTATCTCAATTTAGTGGAAGTATGGCATGACCATTTTCAGTAGCATATCACGTCCCAACTAAACAACTTTTACGACCCACTCTAGTACCAATCTTACGGCCTATTTCAAATATCAATCCCAGAAAAGAAAAGATATACTACTTGTTTTAAATAATAGTTAGGTATGATCATGTGTATCTTATCTTTTTTTTTCTTCTTCTTTACAGCACACTATCCACTAGCAACTCTCATTATCAATTATTAAAGTCACCATTATCTTTTTATGTATCATCAATCTTACTTAGATCTGTGACCTACCAATACTATGTTTCACTTAGTATTTATAATGGCCTTGTGGATTCATGCAGAAAGAAAACAAGAACAGAAAAAAATAAAACAGCCTGGTTCACTGTTCGTCGAAGAATAAGGGATATATAGAAACAAAAGAAAATACGCTGTAGGTTGCAGTAACTTGGTTTCATGATTGTTGGCTGCAAATCAAAAAAAACGGGCAGCAGTAAGGAGATTTGTGATGGTTCTTGAGATGACAGTTTTTGGGGTGAAGGTGATCGAATGTGGTGATTGGTGGAAGGTGGCCGGTTAATACTCAAGAGATTGATGGTGATCGAGTGTTTTCACGGTTACAAAGAAATACGTAAATGCAGCAGCCGCAAAAGATGGTTTTGTGGTGAGTGTTACATGATGATGTTGGGTCGTGAAGGTGGTGAACCTCTTTGGTTAATATTACAGTGAAAGGAAAGAAAATAACGAGGGTTGTGGTTTGGGTTACAAATAATTAACAGGCTTAGACTCTCGTGATGATTAAAAGTGGTGGTGGTTTTGGTTATGGTGTCGATGATGGTTCTCAACTGGTAGTGAGGGTGTTCATGATGATTGATCAACGTTTGTAGGAGGGTGATTCGATCATAAACAAGGAACGAAGAATGGTGATGAAGGTGGTGTGGGTGTTCCAGTTTGGTACTGTATTCATGTAATTGAACATGTACGTACTGTATTCAGTATATGTATATGTATCTGAATACGGCCTGTATTAATAAATATATTCTTGTATTAATAATAATATTAATACTAATAATAAGTTTATAAATAATAATCATAAGATTAATAATAAGTATAATAATATTATTAATTCTAATAATTAATAATTAATAATTAATAATAATACCAATAATAATATTAACAAGAGTAATAACAATAATAATCATAAAACTATGATAGTAATAATATTTGTGGTGATACTAAATGATATTAGTTACATTAATATTATTTATGATAATAATAATAATATCAATAACAATGATATAATAACTTTTACATATCATATTATATATATATATATATATATATATATATATATATATATATATATATATATATATATATATATATATATATATATATATATATATATATATATATATATATATATATATATATATATATATATATATATATATATATATATATATATATATCTTATATTAGAATTGATATTACAATTATTAATGTTAATAATAACATCAATAATAATATTGAATGTAATGATCATAATATTGTTAATAACCATAATATTGAATATAATACTACTATATCAATCTATATATATATATATCATGTTCACATCTATAGATTATAAATAACAATACTGTTGATATTTGTATAATATTATTATAACAATTATATTTATACTTGTATTATATATATGTATCATTACTTATGTAATACATAATATATTACATATTAACTTCTATTGAATATTTTTATTTATACATTATAAATATATTATAATATATTATCTATCATACACAAAATATTTATAGTTTCATTTTTGATGACAACTTTTTATCTTGTATAATATTTTACGTAATTAACTCAATTGTAAGACCCGAATATTTTATTGTACATATGTGTGTATAAGTTATTCAAGTTGTGGGGTTTAGGTTGTATTTAATTAAAAGGCAAAAGAAGCTGAACTGGGCATTTGGCGCGCCGTGCGGCATAATGGCGCGCCGTGCGGCCTAATGGCGCGCCGCGCCATTACGGGCTGACAGCTCACTTTATTTTAATCAAGATATTTTGAGGGCATTTTGGTAAAACCACTTAAGGTCCGACTTTAAAGCTTGGATCAGTTGTTTGGAGTGTCATTTACTCCATATTCACCCACCTTATCATCTTCCAATCAATTCTAGAGAGAGAGTTAGATTCTAGAGTAAGAGAGCTCAAATTAAGGAAGAAGAAGCTCGAATCGGGTCAAAGTGCAAGCACTAAAGTTGTTCATCTCCTCATTTGCTACGTTTTGATAGTTGTGGTAAGCCCTAAACCTAACTTCCTTGTTTTAATTGTTAAAGAGTTAGGGTTTGTGTGAGTGATGAACAATAAGACCCATTTGTTAGTGAATTGGGTGTTTTGGGTGAATTTGGGTTATGTTGACTCAAAGATGACTAACTAGGGTTTTTCAAGTATTAATTGTTGTTAATAAACCTTAATTAGTTAGTAAATTGCTAGAACACCAATATTTATGTAAATGGGTGTTAAGTGGGTTAGTGGATGACCCGAAATGGGGGTGTTGACCTTAAATTGGTCAAATGGGTCAAAATGGACCTAAGTTATTAAAAGCTGTTTTAAGACCTAACTTGGCTAATGCTGGGGTTTTTGGTGTGAGTTGACCCAATTTTAGGGTTAGGTGTTCAAATGGGTCGAAATGACCTAGTGATGGTGAGTGTTGTGAGTTTGACCAACTTGAATGGAAAATTGATTATATATACTTTGTAATAGGTGCGTTACCTTGAAGTTTCAAGCTTGGTTTATTGATTCACCGAAGGCGTAAGGTGTGTGGAATAATTATATGCGTAGGTATATAATGTATCTATTTGTTGTAGCGTGAAATGTGTAGAGTCGAGGTGTTAAGACACCACATTTCACGTGAAGAGTGTAGCATTGAGGTGTTAAAATGCCACTCGGGTGTAGCATCGAGGTGTTAAGATGCCACCTAGGAGTGTAGTGTCGAGGTGTTAAGACACCACTCCATAAAATATGAGTGAAGCATCGAGGTGTTAAGATGCCACTTGGGGTGAAGTACCGAGGTGTTAAGGTGCCACCCTAGGGGTTAGTGGTGCGAGGTGTTAAGTGCCCTAACGGATGTTATGAACACCGATGGCATTTTTGCGAGCGCCGTTCCCTTGTACGATTGGTTAACCTTGGTTATTTGTGTTGTAAATGTAAGCATAATATATTATTCGAATTATATTACATGCGTTGCATATACTAGCTTGTGGTATTGGAGATTTCTAGCTTGTATTCGAGATTATAAGCTAATTGTGTTACTAGCATGTATGCGGAGTTTGAGTAAGTGATGTATGTATGTGTATAATTATTGCATTCACTAAGCTTTGCTTACCCTCTCATTGTTTACCATTTTTATAGGTTCGGTTGTGGACAAGGGTAAGAGCATTGTCTTGGATTAGAGATTTCGTCGTTGATTAGGGGACGTTTTTTGGATGCGTTGGCTCTTTGGAGTTTGACCAAGACTTGGGTAGTTTAATTCCAAACGCCATGCTCATAGTGTAGTTTGGAACTTAAACTTTTGATGGTCGAAACTCATATCTTGAATTAAACTCGTAAAACGGCCGATGTGGGCCCCGCTTCGTAAAACTCATTTTTATTAATGGAATGTGTTAGTTTTACATATTTGAATATGTTGTTAAAATCATTTTGTCTAATTATGTCGGGAAGTGGCCAATCTTTTTAGCATTTCAAGACTTTTTGGACAGACCAGAATGGCGCGCCGCGCGGCCATCTGGCGCGCCGCGCCATATGCTGTTCCAGCAAAAAAAATAAATTATTTGCTATTTTCAAGCGGGTTGTTCGTGGGTTGGTTTGGGTTGTTACAAGTGGTATCAAAGCATGGTCTAAGGGATTTAGGCGACTTGAGATAGGTGCCTAGACTTAGACTTTATTGTGTATGCGCTTTTTGTGGGACTTGTAGGAGACGGGTCGGACCGGAGATTTGGTTACTGCTTAGGTCTATGTGAACTAACCTTGCACTAATCGTTTTGTGTTGTTTTAGCGATCATCAAGCGAGATAGACGTTGTACTAGCAAGTTAATGCGACGTGCTCGCGTAACAATGATTAGCTACCATTGTTACGGGTTCAAGACGTGTCAAACAAGCAATGTACGACAAGTATCAATCAAGATGGGGCGGTGTGGTATATGTATGTCATTCCTTTTCGTTTCGTTGTTTAATCTATATGCATTCTTTAGAATGAAGACGGAAGATGGAACCAGAACGGACGCGCCTATTCATGAGGGGAAGGATGAGTTAACATTAAGGATTGAGGCGGAGTTCGAACGCTATATCTTGATTTTCGCCAACAAGGTTAAGCAAGTTCTCCAAGAGTCGTTCGAGGGAATAGTGACCGAGATGGTCCGAGACCAAGTGCCTAAGCCCGTGAAAGAAGAGTTAGAAAAGAGGGTTCCTAAACCTCCAGGTGACGGTGACGAAGGAGCAACTATGGGGATTGAATCTCATGCTCCAAAATTTGCTGATCACTCTTTGGGTAAGAGAAAGTTCGAATCAAGAGGTGCTCCTAGTAAAAGGGTGAGAAGTATGCCCGAAGGTGTTGAAAAAGTGAAGAAGAGGAGTAAGAGAGGTTATGGGCGTACGTGCTTTAGGTGTGGAGGACGAGGTCATTTGGCACGGGATTGTACGAGTGTACCTTTAAGCACGATCAAGTGCTTTATTTGCCAAAAGAAAGGACACCGAAATTCGGAGTGTTCCGAATCATTTGTCGATCGGGTTAGGAGGTTAGAGCGTGACTATCTGATGATCAGTGAAGCGCAAGGGTCCAACGATGATGTTTCAGGTATTTTCGTCTTTGGTACAAATATGCCTTATTATTGTTTATTGTGTGCCGATGGATTCGTGTATGAATTAGAGACTTAAACTTTGTTTCGCTGTCTAATTAGTCTCAAGTGAGCGTATTTTTTCAAAGGTACCCATAAGGGTGCGGGGTTAGTGAACTCGGTGAAGATTCGATTTGTTGATGGTTTTGATGATAGTGCACCGGGGTAGCGCTAAGTCGTTGACTCGTGAAAATGCACCCTGGGGACAAATGCATGGAGGTAATACGTAGTATTGATATGGGTGACATTCCTAATGGAAACACCCTTCGATGACGTTGTATGACGGCGAGGGCGTAAGACTTGGTGCAACCAAGCATTTCTTAGTGATGGGGTAAATGATTCTACTAAGCCATAAGAACGGACTTTGGTGTTAGGTTGTGAGCGCGTGTTCGCTTTTGTAGTGAAGTGGGTGAGCCATGAGGTTCGTAGGGTGGGTGAAACCCTTGAGAGCATGTGTGTATCGTCGGCCGGATGATTTTGTAGTGGTAACGGTTAGAAAGAATTTGATAGTTGAAAAAGTCTAGCTTGCAGGTAGCGGTATTTTCGTTCTAAAAGGATACGTGTTATGTTGACATTGTGTCATGGCTTTAGTGGCACAAACGGGTGACGGTAGACGTTAGTTTTTATTATTATCGAATTGAGCTCTTGAGAATTCGGGAAGAGGGATCGACGCCGAGTATGGTCGTGTACGACGGTAAATGGCGAAAATGTTTGACTTGTGATAGGTGATGAGTGATATCCGGAAGGATTAGCTCTTCGTTAACCACCTTTGGTTGTGATTGATGGTAAGCGGTTCCCGGAAAGAACCGTTACTTGTATATTTATGATTTTAATTGCCCGTAGGAATTGTGCACATAGCCGTTTTGTGCACATGGTTGTGAGTAATAGCCAGTTTTTACTCACACATTGGTATTAATAATGCGAAAGCCGTGTTTCGCTCACATAATGTTGGTAGTATTGCAATAGCCGTTTTTGCACACTACGGATATATCACGATAGTCATTTTTGTACACCTTGAGTTTTGTATTGAATAACCTTCTTATTGTTAGTATTGAAAACTGTTGGTTGTATACGCCGGTGGTTAGGTCATGAGGACCATGTTGTGCGACTAGTGATACAATAGCCGTGTTACATGCGGTAGATGCGTATTAGCCGTGTATGCGTACTAAGAGGAGTGTTAGGTGGTAAGTGTTATCCGTAAGGATTCGTTTTTACTTGGTCTTCATCTTTTGGATTTTTGACATTAGGTTGAGACTTGGTTGTTTTTAGCTTTGTACTTGGTAAGGGTACGCTAAGGGATTGATATCTTGGTACGAGATCGGTTAAGTTTTTTTCCGATATAAGGGATTGAGCAAATTTTGTGCTCGGAATTGTGGACTTTAATTAATTGCGGGTGACAATTTGGTTATTAATGTTGACTCTTAGAGAAGGATTCCCTAGAGAAGTTGGAAGAATACGTGACATTTTCGCGTATTCTAAGTGATCGTTGTGTGCATTGCACGTTTCGGAATGCGTGCAAGCGTGTATTTAGTTATTGGAATAATCTTCGAATTGATGATTAATTGGCGGTTCGATTTCGATGGCAGTTTTGTGATTGTGTGGCGAGTGTTGTACGCTCTTGACGGCCACTCTTTTCTTTTATGATTTTGGGGGTGTATGCGGTATGCCATTCGAGAGGCACTTCCGTTAACCACGTTCGTGTACGAGTAGAGTCATGGTGGTTAACTATCCTTATGTATGTAGGTAACCGGGTCAGTGGTTAGGACGAAGTCGGAAAGGTGTAAGCCTTGGTGTTTCAAGCGCCTCCTTAGTGTTGAGTTGAAAGATAAATAGGCTAGTTAGGTGGCCTAGGTGGATAGTGACTAGCGGGCGTCATTAGGAAGTCATGGGCGTTGAGCCGTAGAGTTCGATAGATTTGGTGACCGCGTGTAGTCAGGTGACGTGTGACACCGGGAGTAGACCCCGTAAGGGTCGAGTCTTTGGAGACTCGGTGTTGGTAATTGGGGTTGGATAACACAACGACAGGTGCCTCTTTATACCTGCTAGAGTAACTTCTGACTCCGATGGTGTGATTACTTTGATTTTGAGTACCGGTGAGAAACCCGAATTTACAACTATAGTATAGTGTGATGTTTAGCGGGAAAAGTTCCTATCTAGTAGGCGTGATGAGCGAAAGGGTGTCGCTTATTTTGGAAATGAAGGCTTTGGTGGTCTTCGAAAAAGTCTCAAGTTGGACTTTGGAAATAAATTGCGAAGGTAGTTAGCGACGTGAGTCAGAATGGCGAGGTTCCCGATAGAGGGATACGAGAGATTTTCGGAAAGCGTCGGGATGATTCTCGAATATTCCACGATTGAAAGGCATAACGACGATGATTGTCGGTGAATTGTGTTACTTTTAGGATGACTGTGGAGTGTATGGTACGAGTTTGGATACTCGGCATAAGAGCAAACAGTTGTGGTTGTTTTGTCTCGTGGGTTGATTACCCGATATCGTTGAAATGAGGGAATGATATGGCTTTTGGAAAAATATTATGAAGTTTTCACGGTGTACTTCCGAGTGAGTGGTGGAACTTTTGATCGAATGGAAGTGAGAACCCAGATGAGTGATTGCTACATGTGTAATTTCCGCAATGGAGACGGAAATGTTCAAGGTAGAAGTGCTTAACTTCTAGTATTTGGTGCGGATCACGAGGACGTGATCCAATCTAAGTGGGGGAGAGTTGTAAGACCCGAATATTTTATTGTACATATGTGTGTATAAGTTATTCAAGTTGTGGGGTTTAGGTTGTATTTAATTAAAAGGCAAAAGAAGCTGAACTGGGCATTTGGCGCGCCGCACGGCCTTATGGCGCGCCGCGCCATTACGGGCTGACAGCTCACTTTGTTTTAATCAAGATATTTTGAGGGCATTTTGGTAAAACCACTTAAGGTCCGACTTTAAGGCTTGGATCAGTTGTTTGGAGTGTCATTTACTCCATATTCACCCACCTTATCATCTTCCAATCAATTCTAGAGAGAGAGTTAGATTCTAGAAAGAGAGAGCTCAAATTAAGGAAGAAGAAGCTCGAATCGGGTCAAAGTGCAAGCACTAAAGTTGTTCATCTCCTCATTTGCTACGTTTTGATAGTTGTGGTAATCCCTAAACCTAACTTCCTTGTTTTAATTGTTAAAGAGTTAGAGTTTGTGTGAGTGATGAACAATAAGACCCATTTGTTAGTGAGTTGGGTGTTTTGGGTGAATTTGGGTTATGTTGACTCCAAGATGACTAACTAGGGTTTTTCAAGTATTAATTGTTGTTAATAAACCTTAATTAGTTAGTAAATTGCTAGAACACCAATATTTATGTAAATGGGTGTTAAGTGGGTTAGTGGATGACCCGAAATGGGGGTGTTGACCTTAAATTGGTCAAATGGGTCAAAATGGACCTAAGTTAGTTAATGATTGAGATTAATGCTTAAACCTAATGTCAAAAGGTGTTTTAAGACCTAACTTGGCTAATGCTAGGGTTTTTGGTGTGAGTTGACCCAATTTTAGGGTTAGGTGTCCAAATGGGTCGAAATGACCTAGTGATGGTGAGTGTTGTGAGTTTGACCAACTTGAACGGAAAATTGATTATATATACTTTGTAATAGGTGCGTTACCTTGAAGTTTCAAGCTTGGTTTATTGATTCACCGAAGGCGTAAGGTGAGTGGAATAATTATATGCGTAGGTATATAATATATCTATTTGTTGTAGCGTGAAATGTGTAGAGTCGAGGTGTTAAGACACCACGTTTCACGTGAAGAGTGTAGCATCGAGGTGTTAAGATGCCACTCGGGTGTAGCATCGAGGTGTTAAGATGCCACCTAGGAGTGTAGTGTAGAGGTGTTAAAACACCACTCCGTAAAATATGAGTGAAGCATCGAGGTGTTAAGATGCCACTCGGGGTGAAGTACCGAGGTGTTAAGGTGCCACCCTAGGGGTTAGTGGTGCGAGGTGTTAAGTGCCCTAACGGATGTTATGAACACCGATGGCGTTTTCGCGAGCGCCGTTCCCTTGTACGATTGGTTAACCATGGTTATTTGTGTTGTAAATGTAAGCATAATATATTATTCGAATTATATTACATGCGTTGCATATGCTAGCTTGTGGTATTGGAGATTTCTAGCTTGTATTCGAGATTATAACTAATTGTGTTACTAGCATGTATGCGGAGTTTGAGTAAGTGATGTATGTATGTGTATAATTATTGCATTCACTAAGCTTTGCTTACCCTCTCGTTGTTTACCATTTTTATAGGTTCGGTTGTGGACAAGGGTAAGGGCATTGTCTTGGATTAGAGATTTCGTCGTTGATTAGGGGACGCTTTTTGGATGCGTTGGCTCTTTGGAGTTTGACCAATACTTGGGTAGTTTAATCCCAAACGCCATGCTCATAGTGTAGTTTGGAACTTAAACTTTTGATGGTCGAAACTCATATCTTGAATTAAACTCGTAAAACGGCCGATGTGGGCCCCGCTTCGTAAAACTCATTTTTATTAATGGAATGTGTTAGTTTTACATATTTGAATATGTTGTTAAAATCGTTTTGTCTAATTATGTCGGGAAGTGGCCAATCTTTTTAGCATTTCAAGACTTTTTGGACAGACCAGAATGGCGCGCCGCGCGGCCATCTGGCGCGCCGCGCCATATGCTGTTCCAGCAAAAAAAAAAATTATTTGCTATTTTCACGCGGGTTGTTCGTGATTTGGTTTGGGTTGTTACATCAATTGATTAAGTTGTATTTAGATTTATAATAGAAACTGCTATTTATATACATTTATACATATATAACTAATTATAACAATCGTTCATGAATCGTCGAGCATAGTCAAAGGGTTACATGAAAATAGTTCCAATATTTTGAGATTCAACATTACTGACTTTGCTTATCGTGTCGAACTTATATAAAGATTAAGTTTAAATTTGGTCGGAAATTTCCGGGTCGTCACAGTAACGACATTTAAATGTATATATATCATATTAAGATATATTAATACATCATAATATCATGATAATGTAATAATTTAACACCTCATTAGATATTATAAACAATGGGTTAACAACATTTAACAAGATTGTTAACTTAAAGGTTTCAAAACAACACTTACATGCAATGACTAACGATGACTTAACGACTCAGTTAAATGTATATACATGTAGTGTATTATGTTGTAATAATACACTTTTGGAAGTCTTCAAGACACATATCAAAGTACTTCTATTTAAAAAAAATGCTTACAATTACATTCTCGTTCAATTTAATCAACAATTCTACTCGTATGCAACCGTATTCGTACTCGTACAATACCCAGCTCCTAGACGTATATACTATTGGTATATACACATAATAATTCAGATCTTAGCAGCCCTATATAGTCAACAAACATGTGGAACCAACAATTAGACAACTAGCATAACTTATGAGCAAGGAAACAAAAACAAGAACTCCTTTTAACCCTACTCACCACCTACTCCACTTCACTTCCAATTTTCTTCCCAATTCTCTCTCAAAACACACACACACTCTTCTATGAACGTCTAAGTTACTATTTTTCCAGCAAAAATCATCAAATATAAGCTTTGGTTATTACCTATAATCATCATAAAAACAATTACTCAAGAACACATCAAGAACACTTCCAAGTTTACAAGTTTACTTCCAAGTTTCCTAATCCATTCCAAGCAATCATCTAAGATCAAGAAACCTTTTTTATTTACAGTAGGTTATCTTTCTTAATCAAGGTAATATTCATATTCAAGCTTTGATTCAATTTCTATAAATATAACTATCTTAATTCGAGTAATAATCTTACTTGAACTTGTTTTTGTGTCATGATTCTATTTCAAGAACTTCCAAGCCATCAAAGATCTGTTGAAGCTCAAGTTATTTTTTCATAATTTCCAGTAGGTTTACCTACTAAACTTGAGGTAGTAATGATGTTCATAACATCATTCGATTCATATATGTATAACTATCTTATTCGAAGATTTGAACATGTAATCACTAGAACATAGTTTAGTTAATTCAAAACTTGTTCGCAAACAAAGTTAATCCTTATAACTTAATTTTTAAAATCAACTAAACACATGTTCTATATCTATATGATATGCTAATTTAATGATTTAAAATCCGGAAACACGAAAAACACCGTAAAATCGGACATACGCCGTCGTAGTAACACCGCGGGCTGTTTTGGGTTAGTTAATTAAAAACTATGATAAACTTTGATTTAAAAGTTGTTCTTCTGGGAAAATGATTTTTCTTATGAACATGAAACTATATCCAAAAATCATGGTTAAACTCAAAGTGAAAGTATGTTTTTCAAAATGGTCATCAAGACGTCGTTCTTTCGACTGAAATGACTACCTTTACAAAAATGACTTGTAATCTGTATTTCCGACTATAAACTTATACTTTTTCGGTTTTTATTCATAAACTTAAGTTCAATATGAAACCATAGCAACTTAAATCACTCAAAACGGATTTAAACGAAGAAGTTATGGGTAAAACAAGATTGGATAATTTTGCTTGATGTAGCTACGTGAAAATTGGTAACAAATCTATATTAATCATATCCTAGCTAACTTATATTGTATCATACATGTATTCTAATATATTATGTAATCTTGGGATACCATAGACACGTATGCAAATGTTTTGACATATCATATCGACCCATGTATATATATTATTTGGAACAACCATAGACACTCTATATACAGTAATGATTGAGTTAGCTATACAGGGTTGAGATTGATTCCAAAAATATATATACTTTGAGTTGTGATCTATCCTGAGATTTGTATACACTGGGTCGTGGATTGATTTAAGATAATATATATCAATTTATTTCTGTACATCTAACTGTGGACAACTAGTTGTAGGTTACTAACGAGGACAGCTGACTTAATAAACTTAAAACATTAAAATGTATTAAAAATGTTGTAAATATATTTTGAACATACTTTGATATATATGTACATATTTATTATAGGTTCGTGAATCGACTAGTGGCCAAGTCTTACTTCCCGACGAAGTAAAAATCTGTGAAAGTGAGTTATAGTCCCACTTTTAAAATCTATAATTTTTTTGGGATGAGAATACATGCGATTTTATAAATGTTTTACAAAATAGACACAAGTAATCGAAAATACTTTCTAAGTTGGATTATCGAGCCGAATATGCCCCTTTTTAGCTTGGTAGCCTAAGAATTAGGGAAATGGCCCGTAATTGACGTGAATTCTAAAGATAGATCTATTTGGCCCAACAAGCCTCATCCGATTTACGGATGCTTTAGTACTTTGATTTATCATATCCGATGAGAGTCCCAGAATGATGGGGATATTCTATATGCATCTTGTTAAGGTCGGTTACCAGGTGTTCAACATATGAATGATTTTTATCTCTATGCAGTTTGCGAAATGCCTGATAAGAGATGTGTTATAAAAATGAAATCTTGTGGTTAATTATTATGATTTGATAATATGTAGGTTAAACCTATAACTTACCAACAATTTTATTGACGTTTTAAGCATGTTTATTCTCAGGTGATTATTAAGAGCTTTCGCTATTGTATACTAAAATAAGGACAAGATTTGGAGTCCATACGTGTATGATATTGTGTAAAAACTGCATTCAAGAAACTTATTTTGATGTAATATATTCTTATTGTAAACTATTATGTAATGGTCGTGGGTAAACGGTATATTTTAGGTTATCATTATTTGATAATCTACGTAATACTTTTTAAACCATTATCGATAAAATAAAGGTTATGGTTGTTTTAAAAATGAATGCAGACTTTGAAAAACGTCTCATATAGAGGTCAAAACCTCGCGACGAAATCAATTAATATGGAACGTTTATAATCAATATGAACGGGACATTTCAAATGGGTGGTTAATTCCCATCCTCATACTCTCCCATTCGTATCTCACTCATAAGCAACAACTTCACACTTAAGTATTTTTGGTCAAAGGACTTATGCCCTACTAATAGTCATCAACCACATTTAAATTCAATAGTTTTTATCACCCCAAATATCACCCGAAAATTTTCAAGATTCTTTTACTCAACCCTCATTAATCTTTTTCCAACTTGTAACCTCCGAAATATGAAAAATTTGTTTGCTAAAGTTTTACACATACCATTTTACTGTGCGATCCTCTCAAAGTTTTATAAAAGTAAATTTATTTTATTTGCCATTCGTGCAATTTTTTGAAATCGTATATGTTATATAAAATAAAGTAAATGATTACTTATTCTTGATAAATACATATGAAATTTTACTTTCACTTTTACAAATCGAATCTTTTATTCAAAAGATATTTTACTTTGAATGGTAAGGGTTGTACATAACCCTAGATTACTAAGAACTTCGTTTCTTTTCTTACATTGTCACCTTAAACAATTTTTATAAAATTTTCATTGCTTATTATATAAACTTTTTCGTTGCTTATTCGTATCCGAGTCATCATGAAGATTAACAACCGTCGAAATTGAAAGATTCATGTGTGTGTGTGTGTGTGTGTGTGTATGTATGTGATGAAGGCACTTACTGCCACGCCATGTAAAGCCTTTGGGCATCCACTAACACTTAAACTATTCAAAATTATTGCGTTACCCCAAAAAATCTTATTTGCCACACCTGTTGGAACGATGCTCTTTCTTACATAACTCTAAGCCCTGACTTATTCCAAGGGACTCTCATATAGCGGTACTAACACCATCAGTATTCCGAATTTAGTATTAGTCATTACCTATTTGGTATTTTTCAAAGTCAAGAAGCGATTAACTTCTCATCCTCATGCTCTATCCTACATACCTCACTTTTAGCAACGGATTCGCACGTGAACATTTTTGGCCCAAAGACTTGTGACCTGATAATTATCAAAACTACATTTAATTCATTAGTTTTCATTACCTAGTAACATGTCACCCGGTGATTCAAAGATTTTTCACTCAATCTTTTTCAACTCGTAACCTCTGAAATGCGAAAAATTATGTTTATCAAAAATTTTATACGTTGATTTTTACATGTTGTTTATTTGTGCGATCCTCACGAGATTTATGGACAAATGAAAGTAATAAAATTTTTCTGTCACTTATGAGATTTATAAAACCATATACGTATGTATATAATTAAGTTAATAAATTTACCCTTACTCATTTTGGGTTAGTACATACTAAGTTATACCTTCAAATTTTTTTTTTTATAATCGCTCCTTTATCGAGTTATTTAACTTAAGTCAAATAGTTTTGTGCAAAATGATACACGTTGTACATACTTCTAAATCTACTAGGAACTTCGTTCCGTTTATGTTGTCACATAAAACGTTTAAAGGGTTTTCAAAACTTCCCTGGTTGATTTCATTAAAGATTTTTGTATTAGTCTACACCATGTATGGATCACACTTCTTCTCGTCCTCTGTTTAGGGATGAAGCTTACGATTAAGATTTTTATTAAAAACTCTTGAGCCACTTTGGGTGGCAGTCTTATAATATTTGTTAGAAAATCTTTGCTCTCATAAAATGTTCCTTTTAAGGTTAGACTTAGCAAAAACGCGGGCCGATAAATCAATTTTCTGAGGTACACTTAATGGTCACCCTATCGTAGGAAAGGTACTAGATGGATTTCTACTCTTAATGTTTCACAACTAATCGCAACACCCTCGTAAACATCATCTCTATGAATCAGTATATTGAGGTACAAGGAATCATTTTTGGAGATTATTTTCACGTACAGTAAAATATTCTGTAGGACTAAGAGTTTACGTATCTTCTCATTCGCTCATCCCCTTAAGTATAAGGAAAAATTCAGAACGAACCGCTCAGGGAGTTCACTCTTATTCAAAGATCACACCTTTCGTGCGATTTTCTTTCGGAATTGTAAAATACTTTAGGAATCTATGAATCTTGCTATCCACTTGAAAGGGAACTGCTTAAAACATTTACGACACTGATGTGGATACTCTACATATTCCTTCCTTCGTTGTTGCAACTATATGTTGTTCTAGTTAATGTTAACCCTAACTTCAACATGTAACTGAAAGGATAAAGTTACATTATGGAACTGTGCTTTCATTCCATTCAAGGATAAAATTGAAAACTTGGTGATATCTTTCATTGTTTGTTCAGACCGCCCTGAAGATACTATAAATAATTATGGCTGGCATTGCATACAAACGTTTTTTTAGATATCGGGTTCTTTATACCTATGGTCTCCTTCTGAAATTAAGGAATTATTAAAATCCGTGGCTAACACTATCCAGACATCAAATCGCATGGTTATGATCACCATGTTTTCTATTCTACCTGTCAGCTTTATATTGCGACATAAGTGCCCAATATTTTAGATGAGTTTGGTAACATTCATGATGCATTTCATGCATCCAGCTTACTGAAGATGCCTTTAGGGCTAAAAATGTCATCTTTCCTTTTGTGGATATATATTCAGATGACATACTCATGTTAATCAGAAACGAAATCAATTTATTGATCTCTTAGGGCAAGAGACTTAATTAATGGCATATACCTATTCTTACTTTTATACGCCCAAGTACCTTTCAAGGTAAATAACTCACTTCTGAGCCACGTGTCTCACGGAACTTTGATACGCTCCTTCTTATTCGAATACGGTACCATTGTTAGTCACTCCTCAAAATTTCGGGACGAAATTTTCTTTAACAGGTGGGTAATGTAACGACCCGGCGTTTTCGACTTGCTTTTGTGCTTTGTGCTTTCATGAAACTGCGTATATATGCGTACTGAGCTAGTTTATGCTCTTGGATCTTATTTAATGATTAATTACTTTCGTTAATATCTTACAACGTGCTATTAAGTGTGTAATCACTTAACTTGATCCCCGAAAGCTTTTACGACCGTTGGTGTCACTTGACGTTTGAAACGAGCTATGTATTTCGGTACACATTTAACTTTGGTCATACTCGGAATATTATGACTACAAAACACTAATTTTTATTTTATAATAACAATTACTTGGGTTTTAGATGCTTAATTACGCTTAGTAATTTACTAGAGCACACTAGTTAGTCTTGTTGGACTTTCTACTTTGTTGGACTTTAGCCCACCCTACACTAGCTAGTGGACTATTTAATTAGCCCAATTATTATAAGTTAGTGACCCATTATAATGAAAGACAAATGCCCATTTATTAGAGGGACATACTAGCATTTTTGTTAAGCATTATCCTTAATGTTGCATGGGATCCTAACATAAGCACCAACTTTAGACAACCATTAACCAAAAAGCAAAAGTTTGTCCCCCTTGTCCCCCCTCCAAAATCACGGCCACCATCACCCCACCCTCACCTCACCACCTATAAATACAAGCCTTATTTCACCCACTCTACACTTGATCTCATTTGCAATTTACACACACTTACTCTCTAATTTTCTCTATAGTCTTTCTCACTCTAAAAAGTGTAAGTTTTAAATTTTCTTCTTCTTCTTTTCTTCTTCATGAAGACGACATCATCATCATCATCATTTTATAGATCTAGCTTTTAGCTTTTGATCTTGTTATATCTTGTAGATTCAAACTCGGGTTTGAATCCTTCAAGAACGTGAAAGATTCAAGCTTTCTAGCTTGGAATCTTCATTTACTTGTTAGATCTAGCTTGAAATTTCTTTGTTTTGTTATAAAGATCAAAACTTGTGTTTATGATCTTCATGTATCTTAAAGATCCAAGCTTTATGCTTCAAGATCTTCAAAGAACACTAAAGATCCAAGCTTTCTAGCTTAGGGTTTCATTATTATGTTAAAGATCTTAGCTTTTTAGCTTATGGTCTCATTACTTTCATTATTTTGTTAAAGATCTTAGCTTTCTAGCTTATGGTCTCATTAATCTTGTAAAGATCCAAGCTTTCTAGCTTAGTGTTTTCTTAATACTTGAGATCTAAGTTATTATTGTAGATCTGACTTACTTGGAACCTTTTTGTGTTTGTTGTGATGATAAAGATCAAGTCTTCATCATCATATATGATGGAGATGCATAAACTTATGTAAAATGGACAAAGGTTGAAGCTTTATTGGATCTATGCAATAAAGAGGCAATCTTGATGTTCAAAACTTGTAGAATGATAGATTTTACTCTTAGTTGTGTGTTAATGGTTGAACCTTGGTCAAAGTGATTCTAAAACATCAAAGAGTTGTACATTGAAGCTTACAAGCATCAAGGATGAGAACCGTGATGAGCATCAAGCACCAAGAACCTCACCGGAGCACGTGCATGCTGTTTTTTTGGGGTCTGATCAGATTCATGGACTTCTGGAAAATTAATTTTTCAGATAGCTCGTTTCGAGTAGATAACTTTTCTCTTAGGCCTCAACTTAATCCGATATACGATTTAGGATTTATAGCCTTCCGAAAGTCACTACGCCTTTGTAACGTTGTGCTAAAATTTCTGACCTACTCGCACTTAAACCGTTGCCACGGTCAAATGAAGACGAGTTAGGTTCTGAAAATTGGTCAGCGGTTAGCGGACTCACATACGGGGCCATGTCCACTAACTACGCGTCTTTTCGATTTGTATAGAGGTCGTAACAGCTGTCCGAAGTCAGCCTTTTGTCTCGATCTCTATTCTTGTTAAACTTACCTTAGTGTTGATGAATGATGATGATAATGATGATGTTGATAATGACACTTAAACTTAATTTATGCAATTTTAAACCTTTTGGGACAACATACTGACCTAGTGACCTTTGATTTAGGTTGACGACCTTTCGGACCGACTTACTACTTGCATACTTTGCTTATCGACTTTACCTCATTTATCACGGTGAGTTATAGCTTCCCTTTTTACTTATACTATTTTTGAGACTGAGAATACATGCGCTTTTTATGTTTTACTTACTTGACACAAGTACTTAAACTTTACATATGTGTGGGTTATATAACGGCATAAAGATTCCCCTTAGCACTGTAACGTATAATCATTGGTTTTGAACCGGTGAACGCGAATATTAGATATGGATCCATAGGGTTTGACATCCCCACTCGGGCTAGTCGCGCAAGCATTTAACGGGTTTTTGATACTTCGAGGACATACGCACTCGCCAAGTGTACTTTTAGGGGGTATTACTATTATGTTAAGTTAGTTACCGGGTGCCCACGGATAAGCATATACTTTGTCTTACTGTTTTGAAATGCTGTTTGAAGCACTGAAATCTCGTGGTCTACATTACATTACTGGAACAAACAAACTATAGCTCACCAACATTCGTGTTGACTTTTAAGCGTGTATTTCTCAGGTGCTTAGACGATGTTGCTTCCGCTGTTAGACTTGCTGTCTTGGTGTTATAGACTTGCTATTATGGACCTGCTGTGTTAGATTTCCGCTGCATTACTTAGAGACGTCTCAATCATGAAACTTTTATCTTGCATTCACAACTTATGTTATTTGAATAATGGCTTTGTAATGACCTCTGTGTCACGTTATCTTTTGTAAACGCTATCTTTTTATGAATGCAAAACTGGTTTTCAAACAACATATAGTGTTTGACTGTGTAAAGATCATGTTGTTGACAAATCGTACACGATGGTTTTGTACGGGGCGTCACAAAAAGTGATTTTGGGTGGTGTTAGTAACTTAATGTCTACAAATTTTTTTTCTCACTATTAATATTTTTTTAATATATAAATTATATACTACGTAATATTTAGAGTAGATTGAAAATTTATCATTGAACATAACATTGTAACCCGTGAGTTTAATTATAGAAAAATTGTTAATCATTTTAGCAAAATAATGGTTTTCAGGGGATTCGTCATGTATAATTAATATTATAATAGTTATATTTGCGTGTTCATAAATAGTTTAAGAACTTAAACTGTAAATTCAAATTATTCATAGCATTCAAAGAGTTAAAAAATATTTCATATTATGTAAAGGCCATAACATTTAATGATCACAAACATAATGTGTTAAAGTTTTCACGAATCTGAATGGGTGGGTTAAGTTGTAATATAATAACGTATATGCATGCACTCTTGGTGTAAATACTATGAACATAAAAATATATTACGTAGTATGTGATAATTTAAGAAAAGATTTTTGTGATGAATATTTCATTTTTATTATTCGTATTTGATATTTCAAAAAAAAAAAAAAAAACTAATATATATATATATATATATATATATATATATATATATATATATATATAGTGAAAGGATCCATAGAGAACTAGAGTATGTAGAGAACTCATAGAACTCATAGATTAAACTTCAATCTATGTGAAGATTGAGCTTCAATCTATGAAAAAAAAAATACAATCTGCAAAAAAAAAAATCTGCAAAAAAACAGTCAATCTGCACAGAAAAAAAGTGAATCTATAAAAAAAAAACTGCAAAAAAACGTCAATCTGCTCAAAAAAAGTCAATCTGCATAGAAAAAAGTCGATCTGCAAAAAAAAAAAAAAAAACTGCAAAAAAAACGCAGATTGACTCAATCTGCATAAAAAAAACACTAAAAAAGTCGATCTGTAAAAAAAAATGGAAAAAATCGTCAATCTGCACGCAGATTGACTCGATCTGCAAAAAATAAAAAATCTGCACAGAAAAAAAAAAATATGAATCTGCACGAGTTCCATGGGTTCTCTACTACCTTTGGTTCTCCATGAATCCTCACCCTGTATATATATATATATATATATATATATATATATATATATATATATATATATATATATATATATATAGCGGTTTTCATCCTGTCCATTTGTCATCATATCCGCGATTTAAGGGCCATGTAGAAGAGAGTTTTGTCTCACAAAAAACTTATACATATACACTATTTGTTGCTATTCTTTTTTACCTTACACCAAACCTATACATATGAATACATACACCACATCACCATCTCACCATCTCACATAGCTCCATCTCACCATCTCACATGGCTCCATATCACGTGAACGGTTTTACTTCAAATTCTATACTTTGAAACTGATCACAACTTCCAACCTAATTTTTATCTTAAATATTACTTTTTAATATATAAAGTTGTGAAAAAGTACTTTTATTTCAAAAATTCACTCAAGTGCACACATTTACCAAGATATTTTATGTTCACATCTCTCATTTTGATTAATCCCGCCCATAATACCATTTTATTTAAAATCTTTTTTCTTATTTTGAATTTCAATTCTCTCTCGATTTTAGATTCATTCCTTATCCAGGTATAATTTTTTTACTTTAATTTCTTAATTTTAGTGTATTTGCATTGATGATTTAATTATGTTTTACCTCTCCATTTCAGATTCGAAAATCATCCAGGTATAATTTGTCTAGTCAAATTTCATAATTTTAGTGTTTTTGCAATTCTTATTTATTTCTGCTTTACTTACATATTCATAACTTATTTATGGAATGATAATTACTTTTATTATCTTAGGTTTATTTTCATTTAAGTTATTATTAATGGCCACATCCAAGACCATTATTAATGTAGGCAACATTAACGGACGGGCTATCAATTTTGGTATTAAAATTGAAGTCGTTCGCCTTCATCAAAAACTTGGGTACGATTACGATGAAGGCAAGCCCATTTTAGAGTTGATCGTGGCTGATGAAACGGTTTGTGTTCTTTTACTTTTTTTAGTAGATATCTTATACGTAATTATCATTATATATATATATATATATATATATATATATATATATATATATATATATATATATATATATATATATATATATATATATATATATATATATATATATATATATATATATCTTTGATTTCATTTTTTTTTAATTTTTTCCACCATATTAGGTTGATAAAATCGTAATAAACATCCGTAACTCGCTTAAGGTTAACCTCGTAAAGGAATGGGGGTACTTTTTTATTTCATATGTTGTTGTAGTCGATATTCCGGCTCAATTCCGGACCAAACATGTCCAACATGAGTTCAAAGTCATGTTTACTAAGAAAACAGCTGTTGTGCCCTTCTCAGCAAGCGAATGGACTGGTGGTCATGGCTTTACTTTCATTCCTTTTGATATTTTGATTGCGAGAGGACTTTTACCTGGAGTTTCTGCAGGTAACTAAATATTTAATTTCTCTTATTTTTATTAGTTTTAAACAAGAATTTGGATATTGATTTTACTCCGACTTAGAACAGTTTTTAATGTTACTAAACAATTTTGTTGATTGTTCTTCAGATGTTATTGGCCGTCTATCAGGATATTCAGAGGTACAGGATTGACTCAAGTCCAAGTACATCAAAATAAAGCTCAATGATTTAGAGTAATATCTAACACATCCTTTTAGTTAAAACCTTTTTTACAAATAGTTGTTTAATACTATTGTTAAAATCATAAGACACTTATTCTTTTTTTTTTTTACTAAACTTTAAATAGTGGCCAGCAAGTGGATGCAACCCTGTGGGGTTAATTTTCCCTGAATTTCGACCACCATATCAAAGTTCAGCCTGAGGATGTTTCTGTAATCTTATTGATTAAGTTTGGAGTCACCAAACTTCACAATTGTTAGTACTTTTAAATGCTATGCACATTATATATTTATTTCCTTATAAGCAAATACACTATAATCTTATTGATTATACCTACCAACTTATATAATTTTTGAATGCTACAGACAAGCTCTCCGTATCTACCGATTGGAAAAACACTAATGTTTTGATAGACACTGTTCACCCACAAATTGTTGATTTTAGACAACGGTACATTATTATAAAAATATTTACTTCAGTTTCTTTTAATTTCACAACATTTAAAGCATATTATATTTGAATAATATAATTATGTTCAATTTAATTACATTATTCCTTGACTCAAAAATCATGCTATTTATATTTAGTTGGAGCAGTTTTCATAAATAGTATATAACTATAACTGTAACTTAATCATTTGCCTAATAAATGACTACATTCATAAAAGTGTGCATTTATTTGTCTTTGGTACTTTCATAATAAAGCACTACATGTTTAAATAAACTCAACCACTTGATAACACATTATCTTGGTCACATAATATACAATTCTGTTTTATTCATTAAATGTTATTACTGATTTCTCAAATTTGGTAGCACTTCCCAAAATAAGTCAACCAATATAATTGATCCTCAATCATTGAGCTAGACCATATCGACTACATTAAGTGTGCATTTATTTATAATCTTCAGTTTGTTAAATACACGACTACAAGTTTAAATCATCTAAAGCAGTTCTCAAGTAAATACCCTTTGTGACATAATATACAATTCATATTGAGGATCAAGAAATTTTATTGGATTTTACTTCACTTCAACTAACTAACTTGCTTCATGATATTGGTTTCTATCATAGACTCATTGAAATCCATTCTGATGAAAATTCCATTGGTTCCTTGGCTCCGACGTTGACAACTGCTGCTCCTCGTGATCCAAAGTCTTTTTTTATAGAATCAACTAGTGTTGGTTTGGATATGTTGAACCCTAAAATGGTAATTGTGTTAATGAATTTCTTCAACACATATGTAACCATACCTAAATCCAATATTAAACCTTACAAATTTAATACTTTCAGAAAGGTAAGTATATTCTTCAGGCGAAAATCAATACCATTCTTCCCGACGACACTTGGTACTACATTGCTTGCAAGATGTGTAACAGGAGTGCAAAACCTATTACCCCAAACTCTGATCTTACATTAGCCATTGACGATCTTTTATCCTTGGAACGCAAGTGTTTCGGTTGTAGAGATAAGCAGGAGGTGGTAGTGAGGTGAATTACAAAACCTTTTAAACATTTTTGTAACATTTTCATTTGTGTCTTTATTGATCCTTTATGTGTATATATATTTGTATACATACTAGGTTTAAAGTGCCAATTCGGGTAGAAAATCCATCCGGCACAGCCTCTTTCACAATTTTCAAATCGGTTGTGAAGAAGTACGTTACCCTTCCGCTTATGAGTTAATGAAGGCTTTGGGTGAATATGATGATTACCCAGATGAGTTGGAAGTTCTTTTAGAGAAGACCCTTCTTTTTAAGATAGATGTGAGTGGTTATAGTAGAGACCGGGGTATTTGCAATTACACCGTTAAAGAGGCGACCGATGACCCAACATGTTTGGAAATGTTTGATACTTGGAAGGTAACATTTTATACTTTTTGATTAATGTATCTGGATCTTTCAGAATTGGCTTCTGGTTATTTCTGTTAATCATTTAAACTATCAGTTTATTCTCTATTTAAAATATCAATAGTAGCTTAACCTATTTTTCAAATGAATTAGGTTGATCATCAAGCGGTTTTTTGAAGATGTTGAGGTCGAACAATCGTCTTTCAGACACACTTCTTCTGTTAATGTATGAATACTTACTATAATACCCAGTTCCAAATTTATTCCATATCACATTCAGTTTAAGAAACATTATTAAACTCATTATATTTAACTTTGTAGTGTGCTTCTAATACTTCTGGAAGTCGGGCGTTTGATCTCAGCCAGGATACCGATTTCGACCCTCTACTTAAAAAAACCAAACAAGAAGGATTAACATCTCCACCATCTGTTAAGTCTTCAACAACAAATGTTAAATGGTCTGATCGTTCTAAACCCTTACCCTGATCCCATTCATGATTTTAACATATATCTTTTGTTAACCGTTAATGTCTGTTAACATGTTACTGAATTCTATCTGCATTTAAACTATACAATTCAATTTTAGCAGCACAATTTGTGGTGGTGCGCATATCCACCATGAATTTAAATATAATCTATTTTTAGTTGTTATATGATTGGTGTTTTTTACATTAACCCTTAATTAACTTGAGGGAATGATTCATAACACCAAAATCTTTTAATCATTCACTTTATTTAATAGCTTCAATCGTAGATAGTTTATGTTGAGGTTGATGTTCTGTTAAACATGTAATTAAAACATTATAAATGTCCAAATTTAGGACTCAGTAATTGGTTAATTTACCCTCATAAATTAATAATAATAAAATTATACATTATAGATTATCTATTTTATAATATAAGATAGTTGGAAAAAAGTCGGTTTCTGCTTAATGGTACAAATTATAATGCATGTGGTACAAAATCTGATTATAGTTTATTTTTTCAATGAAATTTAGAACTATTTTTTTTATTTAATGTTATGATCATTTAATGTAACACGTGTTCACATACCATGTAAATTTTGTACCCCTAAAAAATTACTTTAAATAATTATTTGTGAGACTTAAACTTGCATCATTCTGAACTACTTTCATCTTCTACAATACCTCTTGATATCGCTCCAATTATACATGTTTTATCTCACGCTATCTCCCTCACTTTGTTCGATTTTTGATGATTATGAAGCCCATTTGGTATGCTTATGAGCTAAATGGAAATTTGGGGGCTAAGGACTTGATTTGGAGTAAAACTGATCAAATCTTGATCAAAAGTGGCAAAGAAAATGGCAAGTGCAGAATTCAGCATCAAAAGCGTTGCTCCTATATCAAAAGCGCCCCTCATGCTGGGTAAAAGCGCCGCACCTAATTCAAAAGCGACGTTCTTGTGCACGTTTTGGCTCCATTTTCCACCAATAGCCAGAAGCGCCGTTCCTATTGCCAAAAGCGCCGCTCCTATCCAAGCAAAAGCGCCGCTCCTCAGCCAAAAGCATCGCTCCTGAAGTATGCCAAAAGCGCCGCTCCTGCTCCAAAAGGGCGCCCCTGTCGCTGATTCAGCCCAGATTTTTAGCACTATAAAAGCAACGAGATTAGGTCATTTTCAAGAGAGCAGCAATTCTAAGTCCGATTTTCACCTACAAAACCCTAATTTCATCATCCATTTGTGTTTGAAGGTGGATTGAAGGAAGCTAGCTCAAGATTTATCATAGTTTTAGCTCTAGATCTCTATTTCTTGAATTTGGGTTGTAATCTCCACTTTTCTTCATATACTTTGAATTAATTACTTGTAATAACTCTAAGATGATGTTTGTTTATATTTCTATTCTTATTATTAGAGTAATCTTAGCCTTGATTGGCTAAATCTCTTGTGTTTGCTTATCTATGAATCTGTAATGCAAGTGTTTGCCCCAAAAATCAATTGAATGATGTTATTTGAATGAATTACATGATCAAGTGTTATTGTGTTAGCTAAAGATCCATTGATATGCATTTATTTTAGGCTTTACTTTGATTACATACATTGAGTAGCTCTCTTAGTGATTTGAGAAGTGAATCGATTTGTGCTTCAACTGTGACGACCCGGAAATTTCCGACCAAATTTAAACTTAATCTTTATATGTTTTCGACACGATAAGCAAAGTCTGTAATGTTGAGTTTCAAAAACTTTGAAATTATATTTATGTATTCAATTACCTTTCGACTATTGTCAACGATTCACGAACCATTATATTTAACTTGATGTGTATATATAATTATATGATATATAAATATGTAACACCCGTTTTTCAGTTACACGTTATTTTGGACATCATTCGAATTATGAGGCTTGTAAGCGTATATTTGGATCCCAAATAAAGTTGAAGTTGATGTTCTAAACCCTTACCATTGGATAGTAAATCTCATTACGTTTTCAACGATATTTGATTCATCAAAAACGGAGCTACGGTTTGAAAGTTACGACCAAAACAAGTTCAGTTTCAGACTCAGTTCAGTGGGACTCCGTCCAGATTTTGGGACGCCGTCCACCAGTGAAAGGTTGGACGCCGTCCAAATGGCCTGACAGGCCAACTATTGGAATTTTAATGAATTTAAAAGGGGTATTTGTGTCTTATCACTTGGGGGTCGGTTTAGAGCCTCTAAAACTGATCCAATTTCATTTGTGAATCACATTTCACCCACCAACACTCTCATCTTCAAACCCTAGAGAGAGGAAGTGTTTTTAGTGAGAGAAAGCACCATTTGAGGAAGAAAAAGGGTGGAACGGGTCAAGTCGCGAGAGTAAAAGTTGTTCATCTCATCCTTAGCTATGTTGTGATGGTGTTGGTAAGTTCTAACTCCGAAATCCATTATTTGATTTTGATATTCATATTAGGGTTTGAGTTTGATTTTGTTAGGAACCCTTTAATGGTTGCGAAATGGGTTTGTTGTGGTTAGTAAATGGGTTTTGACCCGTTATTGGTGGTTTAGGGTTTGATGACGAATTTGGTCATGGTTTGGGTGTTTAACCACTAGATTGTAAATGTGTTACTGTTTAGATGTTCATAAGAACATGTTTGTATGACAAAATGGGTGTTAACCTTTATTTAGTGTCAAACTAAGTTATGAGGTCAAGATTTAATGAATCAAGTATATAAATTTTTGATTCATGTGTTAAATGGTATTTTGGAAAGTTAATCACTAGCCGTTAGTGATTAAAGATGTTTTTGGGACTTATGTCAAAATGGGTTGACTTAGATGGGTTAAATTTGGTAATGACTTTAATTTTGGATTAATTGGATGATAAGCAATTTTGTTAAGACCTAGATTGGTTTAAATGGCGTCAAGTATAATTTAGGTTAAATTGTACTTGTTGAATGGGTCAGAATTACCACCCGTAGTGGTAATTGATGAAGTCCACTTTAGGTGTCAGAATGGGCGGATTGTGGATGTAGGTATAAACCCTCGGTTAAGGGTGTTGAAGTCGAATTCTCTTGTAGAGAATGTATGTTGATTGTGTGTATATCTATATGCGTATTATAGGTAAAAGCTTGCTCGGTTGCGTTTGGAGACGACTTACATGTATGACTTATGCGGTCATCCCAAGGTGAGTGGAATGATTATATATGTGTGTATATAATGTATTTACTTGTACGAGATTCGATGTGGGTTTAAGTTCGGGCGGTCGATACCACATCGGTCAATATATGATATGGATTTAAGTTCGGGCGTTCGATGCCATGTCATGTATGTGTGTGGGCGTGTAGCGTGGGTTTAAAGTTCGGGCGTTCGATACCACATTACACGTGACGGGTGGGTTTAAAGTTCGGGCGATCGATACCACTCCGGGGTTAGTGTTATAATTCGTTGTACGCTAACGGTTGTTGGGAACACAGATGGGAAATTCAAAGTACCATTCCTTTGTACTATTGGTTAACCGTGGTTGTGTGTTGTAGTGTAGCGTATTATATTATTCAAGTTATATATGCTATTGTTGTGCTAGCTCGTGGTCTTGAAGACTTAGCGTTATACTTTGCATTGGTGTTTTATATATATATTGCTAGCGTGTATGCGGTAATTGAGTAAGTGTTTGCAAGTAGGTATATTATATATGTATATGTATAATTATTGCATTCACTAAGCCTAGGCTTACCCCTCTCGTTGTTTACCTTTTTACAGGTATTGTGGTTTGAAGCTAGCTAGTTTGTTAAGCTATATGCCTAGGAGCGCTTGGGCTCGATGGGGTAGATTTTGGATGTTTGGACGCGAATTGGGGATTTGGTAGTCCCCGGGATTATGCTCTTGGTATTGGGTTGGGTTATAGAGTCCTAATCCGTCTAAAGAGTTAAATGGGTCGAAATCGCCATATTATTTGTAAAACTGGTCATTGTGGGCCCGGTGTTGTAAAACTTATTTTTATTGTGGAAATCTCTTAGTTTTACTTAATATGATGTGCTGTGAAAGTCATTTCATTTTAAAAGTGTCGGGAAGCGGGTTTTCCGCTTGTGTGAAATTGAAATACTGATCAGTCCACTTTAGTTCATTTGGACGCCGTCCAAATGACTGGGACGCCGTCCTGGTCTTCGATACTGGACGCCGTCCAAATACGTGGGACGCCGTCCAGATGCACTGTACTACAATTATTTTTTTTTAGGCGTATTTTTGGTAAAATGATGTCGGGTTGTTACAAGTGGTATCAGATCATAGTCTAAGGGAATTAGGTGACCTTGGAATAGGTACCTAGTCTTAGACTTATTGGCGGTTATATATTATTTACGGGACTTGTAGGAATACGGGTCGGATTAAGATTTGTTAGTGCCTTAGAGCAGGTAACTAACTAGGACTAGTGCTTGTCCAATGTGGGATTATGTGGGGCCTTATTTTGTGAGTAAATTAGTGCCTTAGATTTCTAGTGCCTAATGTAAGTAGTCGAACTTGGACGTTGTTTTAGTGATAGTCACCTAGGTTGTAGGTTGACTTGTTGTTGCGGTGTACTTGTGTACATTTAGTATTTATATTGTATATAGGTATATATATACAAGTATCTATTTCGTGCGGTGTCCTAGGGATGAATCTATTGGAGAGATTCGAATACTTGGCGGTTTGAGTGATCAAGTTCGCGGTAAGGACTTTGGTCATTCGGGTACTAGGAAATATCGCGTGTTATTTTGTGTGAATGTTGCGTCAGTCCGGATAAAGTACTTTGCGTGACCATGTGAAAATGGTAAGGTACGCATTTGTAATAGTGACCGATCACCATTATTACGAAAGTGTATCTTGACACCAAGCATGACATGATGAGTACCGAACGGAGGAAACGTGGCATGGTTGGGGTAGATTCGGGATAAATGAGGAATCTTTATTGGTTCCTAGGTGATAGTTGTCTCGGGTGATGTGCTTGTAGTCACATCGGGTTCGTTGCGAGTCGAGAAGTTTTATGGTGGATTCGCTTAGTTAAGTGAGTGAGCAAACTCACGAGTTTGGTGCGTACTTAGTCACCCTATGTAGTGGGCGCACTATTAAGATTGTCATTGGTTGTAGTTATATATCGTAACTTGGATGATCGTGTTATGTGCATGCGTGTGTGCGTCAAGGACTTGAATTCCGTAAAGGAATGCGACGAGTCTAATGATTGTAGTTGGGTTACACTCGGGAGAGTGTGTGTGGTTAGAGAATCGTGTTAGGATTCTAATTGTGAGTCGCCTTGGAATTGGCGAATCGAGGAGTCTTCGGGTCATTAAACTCATGGGAGTGGGACCCATATGATGATGTTTACGATAGTGTGTTAGTGTGTTGTGGATTATAGGGTAACATTCCTAACGGAATACCCCTGTTGTTGTGATTGTGTCGATATGTAGAAGCGTGTAAGACTTGGTGTACTCAAGCATCTCCTTAGTGTTAGATGAAGGGTTTCGTTAGGCTATATCGTTTGGCCTTGTGGAAATTGCGGGTAGCATGTGATCGATTGGGACTTTCGATAAGACAATAGGCCGTAAGGTTTGTCTGGTAGGTATGACTTCAGGTCATTATTGTGGAGTAGGTGACATCGGGTGTATGGAACCTAAAGATCGAGTTCTAAAATTCAGTAGGTTGTGGCGGGAGTCTGCATGACACTGCGTCAGGTGCCTTCTTATACCTGCTAGTGTGATGTTCAACTCCGATGATGGTGTGATCACTTTGTGCTTAGGGTGCCGGTGAGATACCCTTGGAAGCAGCGGAGATTATATTAGTGATCGACGGGTGATAGTAAATCGACGGTTGCGAAAGTTGAAGTTTAAGAGCATTTTGATGAATACTTCTTATGAAGTGACGGGTGAGCGAATCTTGTTGCTCTTAAGTGATAGACGGGTAAAGATGACCGGTGAGCCGGTGACGGACTTAATGGTCGGTTGGTCCGAAAGGTTATGATGAAGTGTTGATATTGCAGCCGATATAATTATTGTGTCGGATTGGTCATCCTTCTCCATGAGAGTGAGCAATTGTTGATAAAGGTTCGTTGAGTGGAAGGTCGGGTGATCTCGACTGAGATGCGCGACTGATTAAGCAAAGTGGCATATGCCTAGTCGTAGAGGCGCGTGTGAGACCTTGGTGGAGTTCGCTTTGCGAACGGTGAAGGACTGTTATTTGTAATTGTGGTATGAGGGTGCGATGTTGTCGCATGTACGACGTCTCAAGTGAAGGTGTATGTCGGCTCTGAGAGCCTAAAGTGAATTCGTGGTGACTTGGAGTATATGAACAACGATGAGAATGGTCATTGTGTTTCATGGAATGATAATTCCGCAGGATGTTATCATCTTGGCGGTAAGAATGTGGAGCCAAATTCTAAGTGGGGGAGTTTTTACTGCCGCCCGAGGAAGCTCCGGTGGTATTATATATAGCAAAATGTCGGAGTGTACCGTACAAAGCCTTAATAGGTATTCGGAGTTCCTAACGAGGAAGAGTGACGGGTTGTTGATGTCGACTCGAGGTCGTTCATTACGGTTGTGGGTTACAATTCTGGAGTGTTATGCGTGAAGATTGTGATGATGGGATCGAAGGAAGTGAAATTCTTCTTATGAAAGGTGGTCGTGTAGTACCATTGTGCGGTGTGAGACCAAATGTGAAGTTTCAGATCTTGGGGTGAGGAAAGGAAACTGTCGTTGCAAGTGCTTTCGTGATGGAAATTTGAGCTGGTGTGAAACTCGGATAGTACTGTTAAGGGAGTACGAGTATGATATAGTGGTGAATACTGTATTTTTCCATATCGGGAAACGTGGTCGTGGGAATTGTCAGTGGATTATTCCACTTTATGGACGATTATGAGGCGGAGAGTGTCGATTCTGACTGTCTCCCGTAGAGACACGCGGATGTTGTTTGTTTGCGAGAGTGTGTACCCTAGTGATGTGACCCGTAGGTTGCATTAAAATGTCGAGACCATCCTTAGCGGACGGTCTAGGTAGGAAGGTTCACCCGGATTTGGTTACTATTTTTATGAGTCGTGTGGCGAATTGCAGAAATTTTGTGATGATGATTCGCCGTTGACGGGATTTTAGTATACAAGTAGCTTCTATGCTAGTACTAGGAAGCCGTATTGTATGGTTCAGAGGAGAAACCCTATGACGATGTGTTGATGTTTCGTCTAACTCGTGGTGTATTATTGTCGTCCTGGATTAATCAGTGATGGATAGTCATGTGCGGATCGGTCGATGGGAAAGTGTTACTTCTAAGGTGTTTATTTTGGGGTTACCAAAATTTCTTCGTTGAAGGATGACCCGGATATGGATTCGGGGGAAGTTTGGTTCTTGGTCTAGAGACATGTGGTGTTTTCGTATTTTTCCTCAGCAGGAATTCTGGACTTCGAGTGTATGAGATATCGCTTGTTGCGGTAGTGCATGCTATTGATTATTAGCGTGTGATGAGATCTTCAGATTCCCAGAAGATGTATGGATGTCGGGCTTGGTTGTGTTTCGTAGGATCGTGAGGCGTGACGACGATGATTGTCAGTGAATTGTTCTACTCAAAGGACAATTTTGAAGTGTATGTTACGAGTTTGGATACTCGGCGTAGGAGCAACGATTACGATTGTATTGACTCGTGGGTTGATTACCCGATATGGTTGTATTATGTTGCGTTAGTGTATGAAGCGAGAAATTCGAATGCGTGATTACTACTTGTGTGACTTCACGTAGGAAGCGGAAACATTCGAGGGAGAAGTGTTTGACTTCTAGCGTAGGTGCGGATCACGAGGACGTGATCCAATTTAAGTGGGGGAGAGTTGTAACACCCGTTTTTCAGTTACACGTTATTTTGGACGTCATTCGAATTACGAGGCTTGTAAGCATATATTTGGATCCCAAATAAAGTTGAAGTTGATGTTCTAAACCCTTACCATTGGATAGTAAATCTCATTACATTTCCAACGATATTTGATACATCAAAAATGGAGCTACGGTTTGAAAGTTACGACCAAAACAAGTTCAGTTTCAGACTCAGTTCAGTGGGACTCCGTCCAGATTTTGGGACGCCATCCACCAGTGAAAGGTTGGACGCCGTCCAGCCATTTTGGACACCGTCCAAATGGCCTGACAGGCCAACTGTTGGAATTTTAATGAATTTAAAAGGGGTATTTGTGTCTTATCACTTGGGGGTCGGTTTGGAGCCTCTAAAACTGATCCAATCTCATTTGTGAATCACATTTCACCCACCAACACTCTCATCTTCAAACCCTAGAGAGAGGAAGTGTTTTTAGTGAGAGAGAGCTCTATTTGAGGAAGAAGAAGGGTGGAACGGGTCAAGTCGCGAGAGTAAAAGTTGTTCATCTCATCCTTAGCTACGTTGTGATGGTGTTGGTAAGTTCTAACTCTGAAATCCATTATTTGATTTTGATATTCATATTAGGGTTTGAGTTTGATTTTGTTAGGAACCCTTTAATGGTTGCGAAATGGGTTTTTGTGGTTAGTAGATGGGTTTTGACCCGTTATTGGTGGTTTAGGGTTTGATGAAGAATTTGGTCATGGTTTGGGTGTTTAACCACTAGATTGTAAATGTGTTAGTGTTTAGATGTTCATAAGAACATATTTGTATGACAAAATGGGTGTTAACCTTTATTTAGTGTCAAACTAAGTTATGAGGTCAAGATTTAATGAATCAAGTATATAAATGTTTGATTCATGCTTTAAATGGTATTTTGGAAAGTTAATCACTAGCCGTTAGTGATTAAAGATGTTTTTGGGACTTATGTCAAAATGGGTTGACTTAGATGGGTCAAATTTGGTAATGACTTTAATTTTGGATTAGTTGGATGATAAGCAATTGTGTTAAGACCTAGATTGGTTTAAATGGAGTCAAGTATAATTTAGGTTAAATTATACTTGTTGAATGGGTCAGAATTACCACCCGTAGTGGTAATTGATGAAGTCCACTTTAGGTATCTGAATGGGCGGATTGTGGATGTATGTATAAACCCTCGGTTAAGGGTGTTGAAGTCGAATTCTCTCGTAGAGAATGTATGTTGATTGTGTGTATATCTATATGCGTATTATAGGTAAAAGCTTGCTCGGTTGTGTTTGGAGACGACTTACATGTATGACTTATGCGGGCATCCCAAGGTGAGTGGAATGATTATATATGTGTGTATATAATTTATTTACTTGTACGAGATTCGATGTGGGTTTAAGTTCGGGCGGTCGATACCACATCGGGTCAATATATGATATGGATTTAAGTTCAGACGTTCGATGCCATGTCATGTATGTGTGTGGGCGTGTAGCGTGGGTTTAAAGTTTGGGCGTTCGATACCACATTACACGTGACAGGTGGGTTTAAAGTTCGGGCGATCGATACCACTCCGGGGTTAGTGTTATAATTCGTTGTACGCTAACGGTTGTTGGGAACACCGATGGGAAATTCGAAGTACCATTCCTTTGTACTATTGGTTAACCGTGGTTGTGTGTTGTAGTGTAGCATATTATATTATTCGAGTTATATATGCTATTGTTGTGCTAGCTCGTGGTCTTGAAGACTTAGCGTTATACTTTGCATTGGTGTGCTATATATATATATATATATATATATATATATATATATATATATATATATATATATATATATATTGCTAGCGTGTATGCGGTAATTGAGTAAGTGTTTGCAAGTAGGTATATTATATATGTATATGTATAAATATTGCATTCACTAAGCCTAGGCTTACCCCTCTCGTTGTTTACCTTTTTACAGGTATTGTGGTTTGAAGCTAGCTAGTTTGTTAAGCTATATGCTTAGGAGCGCTTGGGCTCGATGGGGTAGCTTTTGGATGTTTGGACGCGAATTGGGGATTTGGTAGACCCCGGGATTATGCTCTTGGTATTGGGTTGGGTTATAGAGTCCTAATCCGTCTAAAGAGTTAAATGGGTCGAAATCGCCATATTATTTGTAAAACGGGTCATTGTGGGCCCGGAGTTGTAAAACTTATTTTTATTGTGGAAATCTCTTAGTTTTACTTAATATGATGTGCTGTGAAAGTCGTCTCGTTTTAAAAGTGTCGGGAAGCGGGTTTTCCGCTTGCGTGAAATTGAAATACTGATCAGTCCACTTTAGTTCATTTGGACGCCGTCCAAATGACTGGGACGCCGTTCTGGTCTTCGATACTGGACGCCGTCCAAATACGTGGGACGCCGTCCAGATGCACTGTACTGCAATTATTATTTTTTTAGGCGTATTTTTGGTAAAACGATGTCGGTTTGTTACAAAATAGTAATTAAAGACGTTAACAAAGTATTAGATGTATAATACTTTACATGAACGTATTTGTTTCAATATATTTTTTCGACGGAATTAAAAGATAATATCAAATGATTGAATTATCTGATACATTATGATAAGAATACGGGTCTCTGTTACAAGGTCCACATTGATTTGGAATAATTAGTAAAGTGATATACATATGAGGACAAAGTGTTAAATAACGAGAATTAGACAAAAGTTAGTGGAAGACTAAAATTCATAATAATCAATTGATTTAATTTCAAACGTATGAAAACGTTTTTTTGATATAATAGGACTTGATTATTTTAAAGAACGTGAAATGGAATATTGATTGTTAAATATATAAATAACCTACAACGTGTATTTAAGACGTGTTTACGTATATTAATTTTATGATTTCAAAAGATGTTAAGTAAACAATAGTAACACTCGTTTAGTGATTCGATTGATATTTAGATATGTTAATTAGTACGTTAAGAAGTTAAAATAAACGCTAGTACATAAATGAACTATACCTAGTTAAGTTTTAAAAATGAAAACGTTTTATGATATAATAATTTCTATTATGTAAACGATCTTAAAATATACTTTGAAATATAATTAATATTTGAAAACTAAATACTATATTATTAAATAAATATTCCCAATATATATATAAACTTATATTTCTAAATGAATATATATATATATATATATATATATATATATATATATATATATATATATATATATATATATATATATATATATATAGATAGATATTTTTGAAATGATAAAGTATAACTTAGATATAAAACGTCTTGATTTAAAAATACTATTTCATATATATATATATATATATATATATATATATATATATATATATATATATATATATGTATATATATATATGTATATATATATATATATATATGTATATATATATATATATATATGTATATATATATATATATGTATATATATCGAAACGATGATTTAAAGAAGCAAATGACCAAAACAATCAAATAAATATATTATATAATTAGTAAATATAACATAAATAATAATGTATAATATTAAGTACAAGTTAAAATATAGTTGTATAATTTTATTACTTTTAGTATTATTATATTAATACTAATATCATTATATTATTACTATATTCACTTTTATTATTATTATAAGTATTTCTATTATTATTATTATAATTAGTATTTATATAATTAATAATAAGTATTATAATTATAATTCTTATTAATTAGAATTATTATTATTACCTATATATATTTATTATTAATATTGATTATATACATTATAAATATAGATATAAATATATACATATATGAACAACAGATAAATAAATAATTATAGTTATAGAAGATATGTATAAATATATAATAGACAAATATATAACAGATAATTAAATACAGCTATAAAAAAATACTGATATATAAAATGATATAACGCGTAATATATCACTATCAGTTATAATTTTATTATTTTTCTGTTCTACTCGTGATGCTGTGTCGACATCTGATAATGCTAAAAACGAACATATATTTCATAGCATTATTCCTCAAGAAAGACAAGCTTTTAGTTGCAATTGTTCTATTTACAAGTGATATTCGTTTAAGTAATAAAAGGTGAAGACAAAAGACAGATTCGACGAATTGAAGACGCAAACGACCAAAAAGCTCAAAAGTACAAAAGATAATCAAAAAGGTTCCAATTATTGATAAGAAACGTCTCGAAATTACAAGAGTACAAGATTCAAAACGCAAAGTACAAGATATTAAATTGTACGCAAGGACGTTCGAAAATCCGGAACCGGGACCAGAGTCAACTCTCAACGCTCGACGCAACGGACTAAAAATTACAAGTTAACTATGCATATAAATATAATATAATATATAATTAATTATATTAATTATATATATATTATATTTATAAATAAAAACCGTCGGCAGAGAAAGACTCCAAGGGTGTGAGCTGTAAATTCATTCTCCGCGACTCGCGGAGTTTGAAGAGGATTTCACCGCGAGTCGCGGAGCCCCAAAATGAAAAACCCCCTATAAAGAAAACCGAATTCTGATCAAAAAATATAATCTTTTTCTCTCTTCTCTCATATATACGATATATATATATATATAATTTATAATTTATATTTTAATTTTAATTATAATTCTAATAATAAGGGTATGTTAGCGAATGTTGTAAGGGTGTAAGTCGAAATTCTGTCCGTGTAACGCTACGCTATTTTTAATTATTGTAAGTTATGTTCAACCTTTTTATATTAATGTCTCGTAGCTAAGTTATTATTATGCTTATTTAAAACGAAGTAATCATGATGTTGGGCTAATTACTAAAATTGGGTAATTGGGCTTTGTACCATAATTGGGGTTTGGACAAAAGAACGACACTTGTGGAAATTAGACTATGGGCTATTAATGGGCTTTATATTTGTTTAACTAAATGATAGTTTGTTAATGTTAATATAAAGATTTACAATTGGGCGTCCCTATAAATTACCATATACACTCGATCGGACACGATGGGCGGGGTATTTATATGTACGAATAATCGTTCATTTAACCGGACACGGGAATGGATTAATAGCCACTAGAATAATTAAAACAGTGGTGAAATTACATTCAAGGGTAATTGGTGTAATTGTTAACAAAGTAGTAAAACCTTGGTTTACACACAGTCGATAACCTGGTGTATTCATTAAACAAAGTATTAAAACCTTGTTACAATTCGAATCCCCAATTAGTTGGAATATTTAACTTCGGGTATAATAATAATTTGACGAGGACACTCGCACTTTATATTTATGACTGATGGACTGTTATGGACAAAAACCAGACGGACATATTAAATAATCCAGGACAAAGGACAATTAACCCATGGGCATAAAACTAAAATCAACACGTCAAACATCATGATTACGGAAGTTTAAATAAGCATAATTCTTTTATTTCATATTTAATTTCCTTCATTTTATATTTAATTGCACTTCTAATTATCGCACTTTTATTTATTGTTATTTAATCGCACTTTTAATTATCGTACTTTTTAATTATCGCAATTTTATTTTATCGCACTTTTATTATTCGCAATTTCATTATCGTTATTTACTTTACGCTTTAAATTAAGTCTTTTATTTATTTAATATTTTACATTAGGTTTTAACTGCGACTAAAGTCTTAAAATCGACAAACCGGTCATTAAACGGTAAAAACCCCCCTTTATAATAATAATATTACTTATATATATATATTTGTATTTTTATAAAAGTAAACTAATATAGCGTTGAGCTTTGTTTAAAGATTTCCCTGTGGAACGAACCGGACTTACTAAAAACTACACTACTGTACGATTAGGTACACTGCCTATAAGTGTTGTAGCAAGGTTTAAGTATATCCATTCTATAAATAAATAAATATCTTGTGTAAAATTGTATCGTATTTAATAGTATTTCCTAGTAAAATATAAACTATTTTTTATACACCTCGCATAACATCAAGTATTTTTGGCGCCGCTGCCGGGGACACTCTTAAACGCCGGAAGCGCAACGCTAATATAAAAAAAAAAAAGATTTTTAGCTTACTTCTATTAAAAATTCGTTTTTGTAAAAATACGTGTTAATTATTCAAAAATATAAAAAGAAAAACAAAAATATAAGTATTTTTTTTAAATATTTAAGTTTTATAAGTTTCTTTATTCTTATTTTAATTTATAAAAATATAAGTTTTATTAAATATCTTTTATATATAGAAAAAACAGAAAACAGAAAATAAATAAAAAATAAATAAAGAAAAAACGCGTCGATTCAAACTGTGCCAGAATTGAATTTCTGAACCCCGCGACTCGCGGGGTTTTCTTCATTAATTACCGCGACTCGCGGAGACTTTCTGACACGCCGACAGAAGCCCTAATTCAGCATTTATTACGGATTATTATTAATTATTATTAATATAAACCCTAATTATGTATTATTATTATAATTAAGTTTTATTTTTAAATTTCTTTTTATTTAATTTGTTTTATTTTGTTTAAATTAGTTTTATTAAATTGTAAAATTAGTAGTTTTATTAAAAAAAAAATAATATAAAAATAATATTTTTATAAAAATTGTACTTTTTACAACTTTTTATATATTTTTATATTTTGTCCCTTTTTAATCATTGTAGCGTAATATTTGTATTTTTAGCTCATATTTAATTTTAAACTTAGTTTTTGCTATAGTTATTTTTACTCCTAGATTTTTAGGCTTTGCCGTAGAATTCCTTAAGTGCTTTTTCTTTAGACTAAGATTTAGGTGCTTTAGAATTTTGCGACGCCTTTTTAAGTTTTAGTTTCTTTTTAAGTTATTTCCATTTGGTATTTAGTTTTTCTTGTAAGCTTTAATATTTTTAGACACCTTTTTACTATGTATCAATTATCATTCCAATTAGTAATTTCAATTTGCGATTATAATTTTAAGTTAGTTGTAGTAATAAGGTTAGGTTAGTTAAGTATTTTTAAGTTTTGATAAGTTTCTTTTATTTTTTTCGTCATTTTTTTTCCAACCATTTTTTCTTTTTCTACCTTTTGCGACGAACTCTTTTTCTCTCTTATTTCTCGCTATTCTAGTTTTAGGACATAGATTTTTATTCTACTTCTTATCTAAATTTCTTAAAATTACGAAAATTTATTTTGAGTGGTTAAATTGATAGACATCAAAATTTTCTGGTTCGTAGTAATAGTTGGATTTGTACGTGGACCGGGTTATCGGAGCCAAACAGTCCTCAATTATATTGAGACCAAACGAATCCTGCCCCTCTGCTGCATCTTTTGGCTATTCGAAACGTGGGCAAAATCAGAAAAGTCTATTAATTGGATAACTTATTATAATTTTTTTTTTCCTTTTTAAAACTAATAGGATATTCAGTAAATGCACCGAGCAAGACGTTCATCACCTTTTGTACGTTCACCACCTGTAACTAGATCAAGACATTTAGCAAATATAACCGTTGTTGATTTTTCTTTAGAATCGTCATCCAGTCGACCAAATACTTCAGTTCAAATTTCCGATAATCCATTTTTTGAACCCGACCTCGCAATTGAGAATCCGGAGAATATTCAGGAACGGTTCGTAGATCCTGAACCACTAAACTTTCCTCCGGAACCACCAATCATTCAAACAGATATTATTGAGGAACGAACCATTAAATCAGAATCATCTAGTGATACCGATTCAACAAATTCAATTATGGAGAATCTGAAACCTTTAAGTATGGAAGACCGAATGAGAGCTAAACGCACTGGCCAAGGTCACGCAATTACTCATCCAGACATTAATGCGCCAGATTATGAAATCAAAGGACAAATTCTACACATGGTGACTAATCAATGCCAATTTAGTGGTGCGCCGAAGGAAGATCCAAATGAACATCTACGTACCTTTAATAGGATCTGCACACTATTTAAAATACGAGAAGTGGAGGATGAACAGATATATCTCATGTTATTTCCCTGGACTTTAAAGGGAGAAGCCAAAGATTGGTTGGAATCGTTACCTGAAGGGGCGATCGATACATGGGACGTTTTAGTTGACAAATTTCTTAAACAATTCTTTCCTGCATCTAAAGCCGTAAGACTTCAAGCAGAAATTGTTACGTTTACACAGAAACCAAATGAAACTCTATATGAGGCGTGGACAAGATATGGAAAGTTGTTAAGAGGATGTCCGCAACATGGTTTAGACACCTGTCAAATAGTACAAATATTCTACCAAGGATGCGACATCACTACAAGAAAAGACATAGATATAGCAGCTGGTGGTTCTATTATGAAGAAAACCGAAACTGATGCTTACAAAATTATTGATAATACTGCTTCCCACTCACATGAGTGGCACCAAGAAAAAGACATCATTAGATCATCTAAAGCAGCTAGAGCCGATTCTAGCCATGACTTAGATTCCATTTCCGCAAAGATAGATGCTGTGGAGAGACGAATGGAAAAGATGACTAAAGATATTCACTCAATACGAATTAGTTGTGAGCAGTGTGGAGGACCACATTTGACAAAAGATTGTCTCAGTATTGAATTAACAATGGAACAAAGAGAGAATATTTCATACATAAACCAAAGGCCTGGAAATAATTATCAGAATAATTATCAACCGCCAAGACCAATTTACAATCAAAACCAGAATTATAACCGAAATATTCCATACAACAACCAACAAGGTCCTAGCAATCAACAAGTATCCAATAATACTTATAATCAGCAAAGACCGAATTTTCAAAACAAACCACCACAACAAACCGATGATAAAAAACCAAATTTAGAAGATATGATGACGAAGCTAGTTGAAACTCAAACACAGTTTTTCACATCTCAAAAACAAACAAATGAACAAAATGCTCAAGCATTTAGAAATCAACAAGCTTCTATTCAAAATCTGGAACAAGAAGTGAGTAACCTAGCAAGGTTAATAGGTGAAAGAAAACCGGAAAGTCTACCTAGTGATACAAATGCTAACCCCAGGAATGAAACAGCTAAAGCTATTACCACAAGAAGTGGTACAACACTTAAATCACCTGAAATACCTGTAACTTCTGATGAAGCCATTCCTACTCCACAAGAACCACAACCTGATCAAGATAAGGAAAAAGAACCGGTAGTTGAAAAGGTTAATGAAAATAACACAGTTAAGGATAAACCTTATGTTAAACCATACCAACCACCACTTCCTTACCCGAGTAAAATGAAGAAAGAGAAACTTGAAGCCGAGCAATTCAAATTCTTGGATATGTTTAAACAGATAAATGTAAATCTTCCTTTCATTGATGTGATTTCAGGAATGCCAAGATATGCTAAATTCTTGAAAGATCTAATCTCAAATAGAAAGAAAATGGAAGAACTCTCGGCTGTTACTATGAATGCTAATTGTTCAGCAGTGCTGTTGAATAAGATACCAGAAAAATTATCTGATCCAGGAAGTTTCACAATTCCATGTTTTCTGGGTAGTCTTAGTTCAATAGAAGCATTGGCAGACTTAGGTGCTAGTATAAATCTAATGCTGTATTCATACACTAAACTAGACCTTGGAGAATTAAAACCAACCAGAATAAGCATACAACTAGCCGATAGATCAATAAAATATCCTAGAGGGATAATGGAGAACATGCTAGTTAAAGTTGGTACTTTAGTATTTCCAGTAGATTTTGTTGTTTTGGACATGGAAGAAGATTCTCAAGTTCCTCTCATATTAGGAAGACCATTCTTAAACACGGCTAAAGCAATGATAGACGTGTTCGGTAAGAAACTGACCCTAAGTATAGAGGATGAGAGTGTTACCTTTTCAGTTGATAGAGCAATGCAACAACCACAATCTGCAGATGATACATGTTATTATATTCAAACTATAGATGCACATGCAGAATTATTAGAAGAATTTCCAGAATTACAAGGAACAGAAGAATGTTCTTTAGGAGAAGGTAATGAACCAATTGATGAAGCTGAAATGTTAGCTACACTTATAGCTAATGGATATGAACCAACAACAGAAGAAATTCAAATGCTAAAAGAAGAAGACAGATATCGATATAAATCATCGATAGAAGAACCTCCGAAATTAGAGTTAAAGCCACTTCCAAACCATTTGGAATACGCTTATTTACATGGTGAATCTGAATTACCTGTAATAATATCGTCTTCTCTTACTGAAAATGAGAAATCACAACTCATTTCTGTGTTGAAAGCTCATAAACCAGCCATTGCATGGAAGATTCATGATATTAAAGGAATAAGTCCTTCGTATTGCACACATAAAATCCTTATGGAAGAAGGTCATAAAACGTATGTGCAACGCCAACGAAGAATAAATCCTAATATGCAAGATGTAGTTAAGAAAGAGATTATTAAACTGCTAGATGCAGGTTTGATATATCCAATTTCTGATAGTCCATGGGTAAGCCCAGTTCAATGCGTACCTAAGAAGGGTGGCATGACTGTCATTACAAATGAGAAAAATGAGCTTATTCCTACTAGGACTGTAACAGGATGGCGTGTATGTATTGATTATAGAAAATTAAATGACGCCACCAGAAAAGATCACTTTCCCTTACCTTTCATAGATCAAATGTTGGAAAGATTAGCCGGAAATAGTTACTATTGTTTTCTAGATGGATTTTCCGGATATTTTCAAATTCTAATAGCACCCGAAGATCAAGAGAAAACCACATTCACGTGCCCTTATGGTACTTTTGCTTACAAACGCATGCCATTTGGACTTTGTAACGCCCCTGCAACCTTTCAAAGGTGTATGATGGCGATTTTTCACGACATGATAGAAGAATGCATGGAAGTATTCATGGATGACTTTTCAGTCTTCGGTGATACATTTAAATCATGTCTAGTTAATCTGGAACGAATGCTAATTAGATGCGAAAAATTAAATCTAGTACTTAATTGGGAGAAATGCCATTTCATGGTTAAAGAAGGCATCGTTCTTGGACATAAAATTTCAAAAGAAGGAATTGAAGTGGATAGAGCTAAAGTAGATGTAATTGCTAAACTTCCACATCCCACCAATGTTAGAGGAGTTAGGAGTTTTCTAGGGCATGCCGGTTTTTACCGACGTTTCATAAAATATTTTTCTAAAATTGCCACTCCTATGAATAAACTCCTAGAAAAGGATGCTCCATTCATCTTTTCAGATGAGTGTATCAAATCTTTTAATATTCTTAAAGAGAAACTCACTAATGCACCGATCATGATAACACCAAATTGGAATCTACCATTTGAACTAATGTGCGATGCAAGTGATTTTGCAATGGGAGCCGTTTTAGGACAAAGGATTGAAAAACGATTTCAACCTATATATTATGCTAGTAAGACATTACAAGGAGCACAAACGAACTATACAACTACTGAAAAAGAACTCCTTGCTATTGTCTTTGCTTTTGACAAATTTCGATCATATCTCGTTCTAGCAAAAACGGTGGTTTATACCGACCATTCTGCTATTAGATACCTATTTTCGAAACAAGATGCTAAACCAAGATTAATCCGTTGGATCTTACTCTTACAAGAGTTTGATATTGAAATCCGAGATAAAAAAGGAGCAGAAAATCTCGCCGCTGATCATCTTTCTCGTCTTGAAAATCCCAAATTAGAAGTTCCAAATGAATCGGCCATACAAGACAACTTTCCTGATGAATATCTATTGAAGATAGATTATAAAGAAATACCATGGTTTGCAGATTATGCAAACTACTTAGTTTGTGGATTCCTTGAAAAAGGATTATCGTACCAAAGACGAAAGAAATTCTTCAGTGATATAAAACACTATTTTTGGGAAGATCCACATCTGTTTAAAAGTTGTCCCGATGGAATAATACGCCGATGTGTATTTGGAGATGAAGCTAGTAAAATTTTAAACCAATGTCACACAGGACCAACAGGAGGGCATTATGGGCCTCAACTAACAGCAAGAAAAGTTTATGAAGCTGGATTCTATTGGCCTACAATTTACAAAGACGCACACCTTCTTTGCAAATCCTGTGATGCTTGTCAAAGGGCCGGAAAAATAAGTCAACGTGATGAAATGCCACAAAATGTCATCCAAGTATGTGAAGTATTTGACATTTGGGGTATTGACTTTATGGGTCCATTTCCAAAATCTCATAATAATCTATATATACTCGTAGCCATTGATTATGTATCTAAATGGGCGGAAGCACAAGCTCTCCCAACTAACGATGCACGAGTTGTAGTCAACTTTTTAAAACGTCTTTTTGCAAGGTTTGGAACACCGAAAGCTTTAATAAGTGATCGGGGTACTCATTTCTGTAATAATCAACTTGAGAAAGTTCTTAAAAGATATGGAGTAACTCATAAAATCTCCACCGCATATCATCCACAAACAAGTGGACAAGTTGAAAATACAAATCGAGCTTTAAAACGTATTCTAGAGAAAACCGTAGGATCAAATCCGAAGGAATGGTCCATTAAATTGGAGGATGCACTCTGGGCTTTTAGAACAGCCTACAAAACTCCAATTGGAACCACACCTTTTAGACTTGTTTATGGAAAAGCATGTCATCTTCCAGTAGAAATTGAACACAAAGCATTTTGGGCTTTGAAGACATGTAATCTTGATTTACATGAAGCCGGACGTCTACGATTAAGTCAACTAAACGAATTAGAAGAATTAAGACATAAAGCATACGAAAATTCATTAATCTATAAGGAAAGAACGAAGAAATGGCATGATAAAAGAATCAAAAGTTCAAAAGAATTTAAAGAAGGAGACAGAGTTCTTCTTTTCAATTCACGATTCAAGCTATTTCCTGGAAAATTGAAATCAAGATGGTCTGGACCATTCATAGTCAAAAGAGTTTTCCCATACGGAACGATAGAATTAATAAATTCAAATGGGATTGAATTTAAAGTTAATGGTCACAGAGTTAAACATTACATACATGGTCCGATGGAAGTCGACAACGAAGTTAATCACAATTTCGACAACACAGCTAATTAAGTGTGGGGAGAATCAAGTCTTTAAAGGATAATATGTATTTCTGTTAGAGTTAGATTGTCTGTTTTCGTGTAGTTCTCGAAAATGGAACCCGAATGGTCTTTCCCTAGCAGACCCTAAAGAACTAGTCTTCTCCCCCCATTCTGAATTTTTATTTTTTTTAGGTTTTTACAAAATGAAGACTGCCTGTGAACTAAACCATGGTCTAATGCTACACGCTTTGATCACTAAACGTAATAATGACATACTACCGAGTGAAATAGTATCAGTAATCAGAGAAAGAATGGACGGAGTTAGAAAAGAATCCAGATGCGAAGATAATAAGTTACAATTTGGTAAAGGAAAATCAAAATCCGCAGCGAAAAGAAGAGCACGACACCTAGAACGATGTCACAAATGCGGAAAATGGTCACATGGAGGTAAATGTTCAAATAATCAAACCTATTCAAATACCGAATTTGTTACTTTATGCAGAGACGGACCGTTCATATGTTTAGAAGAAAAGACACTGAATGCTCGAGGTTACGCCTATGTAGCCATGGAAAATCAATTAAACCGACTATCTTATGAATGGGATAGATCATATAACTAAGAAATCTATTTCACAGGTATGTCTGTACAGTTTTTATTTGTATTTTTATTTGTAACCTTTTGATAATAAACGCTAATTTGTTCGCTAAAAAGTATTAAATTGGTATTGAATAAAATTAGGTTTGGCGACCGAAATTATTGATATCATTCAAAAATTTATTACATCACTGCGAAATTTAACGTTTATTCTTAAGGTATAAATATCTTTAATCAATCAACCCAAAATATTTCAAAAATTCGTCATGAGTTAAATTAGGTCTTGGAACCGAAATTACTTTACCGAAAAGAGGGGCGCATATTTTTGATAATATTTGATTGATTAAAGTGGGATAAAAAGACAAAAAGATTTTTAATTTTATTTTTACCATATTTTTAAAATTAATATTTAAATCTTAAATTAATATTGTAAACTTTGTAAAAACAATATATTTAAAATTGTAAATATTTGAAAAATTAATATAAGTTTGATATGAATTTATAAATTTTTAAATTAAGTTTGGTGTGAATTTTTAATTTTTAAAATATAAATTTTTAATTTTATGCATTTCAAATTTTAAGTTTGGTGTGAATTTTTAATATTAATTTTGAATTTCATATTTAAGTTGTGTGAATTTAAAAACAAAAATTTACTTTATCTCATTAAGTTAAGAATATGATTTTTAAAATTCGTCGTAAGTTGAAGACTAGGTCTTTGAACCGAAATTGCTTTACCCAAGGGAGGGACGAGAACTTTTATTATCATTATTTTTAATCTTATTAATTTAAAGTATGCCAAAAACATTAAAAAACTCAAAAATCTTAGCTTTTAAAACAATCGCTACAAAAAGACAAATTTTAAAATTTTGTCGAGAGACGGACTAGGACATCGATCCGAAACGACCTCGTCCTAAATAATAAGGGAAACAAAATTTTAAAATTAATTTCTTAATTGTTTTCAAAAGTTAATGATTATAAAAAAAAAAACAAAAAAAAAAAAAAAACAAACAAACTCCGCGAGTCGCGGAGTTTGAAGTGCATTTCGCCGCGACTCGCGGAGGGGCCGGATTACAGAAAAAAATAAAAAGAGCTGAACGATCAGTTTCAGTCCCCAACCCAAAAACTCAAAAACAAACTGCGAAAACCCACGAAAAACCCCGCAAAATACACCCCAAAATCACAATTTTTAACCGTTAATCACCAAATCTTTTGCTAAAATCATGTTGAGAAGGATGCTATCTAAGAATTACTCAAGAAAAATGAATGAAAGGGGTGAATCTTCATCCCAAGCCCGCAATGCTCCTGCTGAGAATTTGGAACAACAGGAGGTGGATAACTACTACAAGCAGGATATACCTCATCCAGTCATGACCTTTTCCGATATGCATTTGGAAGAGTTTCACCCGAACCTGAGATTTGACAGACTTTGGATAGATTATCCAAAATATCAAAGGAGTTTGCATACTCTTCATTCTAAGGTTGTTGAGGTACCGAGGGTCATAGAATGGGGACCCTTAGAAGCTGTAGAATTGGCCGGGCCAATTAGGGAATTACTTGTACAGAGGTATGGTAATTCTTCTTTTAATGACTGGGTATGTTTATTCACCATACGTAGACCTGTATATAAAGTATGGTGTGAAGAATTGTTATGTAGTATAGAGTTGAATGATCGGGTAGCTAGTTTAACCGATCGTTCTTTTATTAGATTTTTGTTAGGCGGTTCGATGCGCCACATGTCTTTACTGGACATGGCTCAGGCTTTACGTATATATACGCCTGAGGAGTTAGCGTCTTCCGATTGTAGAGGATTGATACTAAACGGTAGAAAGATAGATGAAAATTTTGATACACACGGTGTGTGGAGTCAAATGACAAGCCATCACCGTTTTAAAGGGGGAAATTACTCTTATTTGGATATAGATAGAGCCGAATTAAGAGTGATACATAGGTTTTTAGCTAATTCGATTACACAAAGGGGTAAGGAAAAAGTAAATGAACAAGATTTGTTTTACCATATGTGTATTCGAGACCCACAAAGCGCTGTAAGTATACCATATTGTGTGGGTTATTATTTATCAGCTATGGTTCGGGGGATGCGACCGCATAGCATAATAGGAGGTGGTATTTTTATTACTTTGATTGGTGAATATCTCGGTGTGGATATAAGTCGGGGGGGATTATTAGTAGAAGAACCAGAACCCCGCGATACTATAGGTTTAAATGTATACCATGGTGCGAAAGTTTTGAAGAGGCGAAATAACGCCGCAGTACGATACCATGGTAGACATCCACAGGTGGAGAGAAACTAACAGCAAGGTAATGTAGGAGGGGGGAATGAGATGCAAGAAATGCATAGGTTTATAGCTTCTCAGGAATACGAAAATGCTAGACAGAGAGCATTTGAAGATTGGCAAGTTCATCAGAACCAAATCATAGCTCATTGCCAACATATAGGTAGAAAATATATTCCTACACCGAAACCCATCTTCCCTCCCTGGTCTATAGAGATGCAGCCACCATATCCTACGTATGACCCTGCCGAAGCATTCTATAGCACCTATGGTTATGCCTGGAACCCCTATTGGTACCAATATCATCCTTAGTTTACTTATTATTTTTTTATTTTGTAATTTGTAATTATTGATACGTTTAATACTTTTGTTAATATTGTAATTATTTTTATAATTGTCTAACATTTATTCTTAGATTTTAATAATTTTTGAATGTGGGGTAATATACCAAACTTCAAAAATATGTATATATATTTGCAGTTTATCTTATGTACACAACAGGGTAAAACAACGCATTTTCAAAGACTGGCATTAAGTTCAGCAAAAGCAACTAATTTTGACGACAAGATGCAAAATATATGTGAAATAACAACAAGACGGAATGAACAAATGATGTGCACCATTTATCATTCAGCAAACAAACGCCAATATATTTGGAAACTTTGGTAAAATTTAATCATTTTCACACAAATCACCCTCAATAATTTAAATTGTTACTGATTTCTTGCAAATGAGGGCATTGCAAGATCTTAAGTGTGGGAAGGGGTTAAATTCTTTCGGATTTTAACACTTGGTTACCATTAAAAATACTAGTAAAGCAGTAGTTGTATTAGAATCTAGTGCTCTCTGATAAAAAAGAACAGCCCTAGTCTTATATACTGACTACCCAATTCTAGTAAAATTTTTCAAAATTTTCAATTAAATGAACTCAAAATCATGTTTATACATATTTATGAACGATAAAACTAGGTTTTAACACCGAAATTATTGTAACCTCGGAAAGGACATAAATTGAGAAACAAACCAAAATGTTAAAATTCATTTAAGATGGAATAGAGGACGATAAAAAGGAAAATAAAAGCCAAGTGTGGGAAAATTTACCAAGTTATCTTAAACATATGTCACATATATCTGTAACAAATAACTGAAAATACTTTTGCTTTGGACTAAACTAAACTGTTTTTACCCGATGAAAGAAAAGAAGAGATGGATCTACACGATGAATCAATTCCATCATTAAAAGGAAGTAAAGTCTTCCGAAAAAGACACGCGCTTCTTGATTTAGGTCATGAAGTTGTCGTCCAGACCAGCTGTAGGTTGACGAAAAATCTAGAAAAGTCATCACTAAAATCAGCAGGAAATCCACGGACCTCAGCATTAAACAGGGTCGCCAAGTGGTCAGATTTATCCTAACCATGAGAAGGATTTATCTCGTACAATGGGGGGCACCATGCAAATTAGCTGGATAAGACTAATGAATCAGATCCCCAGAAAGGATAATCTCCTTAAAGATTAAAAATCAGCTTTTAAGACTGATATTATTCAATCGTAGAGATTGACCTTAAAGATTGAGAATTCAAACTCATGGAATTCAATGATATCTAAACTCGAGCTTGAACGAGAAAATATTTTGATCAAAATTATAAACCAATTTATTTTCTGAAAACCCATTTTCAATGCGTTCATTATCATTGAACGTAAAATCCTAGGAATTCACCTGGAATTCATTAGGTCACCTGAACTAAATCGGGTGTCAACCGTAAGAACGGTGGTTGCATAGCATGGTCAAAGACAGGACCTTGTGCCATACCGAAAAATTATAAGGGTGAGCTTTACTATTGCTCCTACCAAGGATAGTAATTGCGTCCGACACGTTATAGACCATAATTAAAAGCATGTCAGGGGACATTGCCTTAACAGTTGCTTGTTCAACGCTTTCCTTTACAACCGGACGGTAGTTTATCGAAAGGTAATATACAGGACAAGTAAACTGGACGTGTTGCTTTCCAAATACAAGGTTAGCAAGTGGGTGACACAAAACAGCAAGTTTTGAGCTAAAATTTTCAATTCTGAAACCCACCAAACCCACAAAAATATTTTGCAAACACCGGTAAAGGGTTATCCCGGAAAACTTATCTAGGGTAAAAACTAGATTTAATTTTCAAAAGATCAAATGTTTTCATAAAGATCCAATTTCCTTAATGGATCTAAATTTTTATAGTCATGTGGGACTGTAAACCATATCGTTACTACCATTGTTTATACCGCCGTATAGAAAATCACTGATGTACAAAGTGTGAAGAATAAAGAAGTGATTCTAGTATTTCAAAACGATATTGCTTGAGGACAAGCAACGCTCAAGTGTGGGAATATTTGATAATGCTAAAAACGAACATATATTTCATAGCATTATTCCTCAAGAAAGACAAGCTTTTAGTTGCAATTGTTATATTTACAAGTGATATTCGTTTAAATAATAAAAGGTGAAGACAAAAGACAGATTCGACGAATTGAAGACGCAAACGACCAAAAAGCTCAAAAGTACAAAAGACAATCAAAAAGGTTCCAATTATTGATAAGAAACTCTCGAAATTACAAGAGTACAAGATTCAAAACGCAAAATACAAGATATTAAATTGTACGCAAGGACGTTCGAAAATCCGGAACCGGGACCAGAGTCAACTCTCAACGCTCGACGCAACGGACTAAAAATTACAAGTTAACTATGCATATAAATATAATATAATATATAATTAATTATATTAATTATATATATATTATATTTATAAATAAAAACCGTCGGCAGAGAAAGACTCCAAGGGTGTGAGCTGTAAATTCATTCTCCGCGACTCGCGGAGTTTGAAGAGGATTTCACCGCGAGTCGCGGAGCCCCAAAATGAAAAACCCCCTATAAAGCAAACCGAATTCTGATCAAAAAATATAATCTTTTTCTCTCTTCTCTCATATATACGATATATATATATATATATATATATATATATATATATATATATATATATATATATATATATATATATATATATAATTTATAATTTATATTTTAATTTTAATTATAATTCTAATAATAAGGGTATGTTAGCGAATGTTGTAAGGGTGTAAGTCGAAATTCTGTCCGTGTAACGCTACGCTATTTTTAATCATTGTAAGTTATGTTCAACCTTTTTATATTAATGCCTCGTAGCTAAGTTATTATTATGCTTATTTAAAACGAAGTAATCATGATGTTGGGCTAATTACTAAAATTGGGTAATTGGGCTTTGTACCATAATTGGGGTTTGGACAAAAGAACGACACTTGTGGAAATTAGACTATGGGCTATTAATGGGCTTTATATTTGTTTAACTAAATGATAGTTTGTTAATGTTAATATAAAGATTTACAATTGGGCGTCCCTATAAATTACCATATACACTCGATCGGACACGATGGGCGAGGTATTTATATGTACGAATAATCGTTCATTTAACCGGACACGGGAATGGATTAATAGCCACTAGAATAATTAAAACAGGGGTGAAATTACATTCAAGGGTAATTGGTGTAATTGTTAACAAAGTAGTAAAACCTTGGTTTACACGCAGTCGATAACCTGGTGTATTCATTAAACAAAGTATTAAAACCTTGATACAATTCGAATCCCCAATTAGTTAGAATATTTAACTTCGGGTATAATAATAATTTGACGAGGACACTCGCACTTTATATTTATGACTGATGGACTGTTATGGACAAAAACCAGACGGACATATTAAATAATCCAGGACAAAGGACAATTAACCCATGGGCATAAAACTAAAATCAACACGTCAAACATCATGATTACGGAAGTTTAAATAAGCATAATTCTTTTATTTCATATTTAATTTCCTTCATTTTATATTTAATTGCACTTCTAATTATCGCACTTTTATTTATTGTTATTTAATCGCACTTTTAATTATCGTACTTTTTAATTATCGCAATTTTATTTTATCGCACTTTTATTATTCGCAATTTCATTATCGTTATTTACTTTACGCTTTAAATTAAGTCTTTTATTTATTTAATATTTTACATTAGGTTTTAACTGCGACTAAAGTCTTAAAATCGACAAACCGTTCATTAAACGGTAAAAACCCCCCTTTATAATAATAATATTACTTATATATATATTTGTATTTTTATAAAAGTAAACTAATATAGCGTTGAGCTTTGTTTAAAGATTTCCCTGTGGAACGAACCGGACTTACTAAAAACTACACTACTGTACGATTAGGTACACTGCCTATAAGTGTTGTAGCAAGGTTTAAGTATATCCATTCTATAAATAAATAAATATCTTGTGTAAAATTGTATCGTATTTAATAGTATTTCCTAGTAAAATATAAACTATTTTTTATACACCTCGCATAACATCAACATCCCTCCATCTATATCAATCGATCAGCTCATGATATTGATAAAACAGATTCCTTCAATTTTCCATTATCTATATTAATCTTAATTACCTTCTATTATCTGTTTTAATTAAATTGAAAGGTCAAGAAACATGTCTGTTCTTCTATTCGCGTCTGGTATGATCAATGAATCGAATTCGTGTGAGTTATAGTTCCACTTTTGAAATCTAATATTTTTGGGATGAGAAACAATGCAGTTTTATAAATGTTTTACAAAATAGACACAAGTATGCGAAACTACATTCTATGGTTAGATTATCAAAATCGAATATCGCCCTTCAAGTTTGGTAACCTAAGAATTAGGGAAATGACCCATAATTAACGCGAATCCTAAAGATAGATCTATTGGGCCTAACAACCCCCATTCATGTTTATGGATGGCTTTAGTACTTCAAGATTATTATTATACAGACGTCGATGTCTGTAGGGATATTCTATGCATTATGGTTAATGTCGGTTACCAGGTGTTCAATCCATATGAATGATTTTTTTTTTATGTAGATGGCTATATGCATGCATGATGTTTATGAGAAATGAAAATATGAAATCTTGTGGTCTATTAAAAATGATGGAAATGAATATTGATGTTAAACTAATGAACTCACCAACCTTTTGGTTGACACTTTAAAGCATGTTTATTCTCAGGATTGAAAGAAACCTTCCACTGTGCATTTCCTCATTTTAAAGATATTACTTGGAGTCATTCATGGCATATTTCAAAGACGTTGCATTCAAGTCGTTAAGTTCATTAAAGATTATGATTAAGCAAATGACAGATTAGGTCATTTATAGTTGGACATTATGAAATGATATGCATGCCTATCAACTTTCGATGAAATGAAAATTTGTCTTTTAAAATGAATGCAATGTTTGTAAAATGTATCATATAGAGGTCAAATACCTCGTAATGTAATCATATGTTATTGTATTCGTCCATATGGATTTAGACGGGGTATGACATGTGGTATCAGAGCGGTGGTCTTAGCGAACCAGGTGTTGCATTAGTGTGTCTAACGGATAGTTATTAAGATGTATTAGTGAGTCTGGACTTCGACCGTGTCTGCATATCAAAAAGTTTTGCTTATCATTTCTTGTCGAAAAATTATCTGCTTATCATTCTTAGTCTAGACACGTCTTACTGCATTGATTGCATGAATAGTGTATAGACAAAATTCATATCTTAGAGTATCTGCTAATTCATATCTTAGCGTATCTGCTAATTCATATCTTAGCGTATCTGCTAATTCATATCTTAGCGTATCTGTTACTGTAAACTTTGCCTGACATATTTCGTAAATTCCTTCGTAATCTACTAAATCTTTTGTTCTATATATATAGATATTCTATATAATTAGAATACCATCCGATAGCTGGAGAATCATTTCATATCAAAAAATCCTTTATTCAATCATACGAAATGAACCTCTCAACTAGTTCAAGTTCCTCGGATTCCGATATGGAGTTTCACTCATGCTCCATAAGCAGTGTGACCGGTATGGATCATCCAATCAGCCATCATCTATTCTGGATGAATTGGGGATGGGTTCGCAGTGTACTTAATCATTGGAGACAAGAAGAAGGTGATCTCTTCCATCCACCACATTTCCCTCTTGGCGAAGAACCTGAAGCACTTACCGGCGAACCTGTTCGAGACACCATTTTTCCCTCATTTCCAGAGTATCTTGGCACGATTATATACTATCTCAAATTCTAGATCTTATTCACCCGCTCGTCCGAACCACCAATCATCCCAGTGTAATAGAAGAAGTCAACGAGCTTCGCGCTCGGGTAGTGGCTTTAGAGAATATGGTGCAAGGGTTACAAGCACGAGCAACATCACCGGCATCAGCAGTACCACCATCAGCAACATCAACAGTACCATTACCACCATCAACAACAACATCCGCATCACACGCCTAAACATCACAATCTATACCTCAAGCATAATCATCGTTCTACATATTGTTCTACATCAATTATCTTCGTTCTACATAGCGATTATGTAATCTCTAATGTTTTAGAGATTATATATTCTTTTTCTAACGGTAAATCAAATGAGATTAATATCTTATTAACTCATTAAATTCATGATTTTATCTGATGAAAATATATATATGTATGTATATTTTCATAAAGTTAGTAATTAAAAATTCTTTCGTACAAACTGTTAATGGTGAAAATATTTTAACGGGTAGGTAATACCCGAGAAATATTTGAATTTCACATTAATAAGTTACACTGTATATTCTTTCAATCTGATTCAACAATCATTTAGTATCTTACTTACATTCACAGATATACGTATCCGTTCACCGCAGAATAAACATTTTCATTCAATTTCATATTTGGATTTTGACTTATCGGAATCCAACAAGTGGCATAATGAATTAAACATTAGACAAAAATAAAATTTGTTAGAAACAACCAAATTAACTATGAGAAATTTTGTTAAGAATCCACGCTAACAAAATCCTAGCTAACTGTTCCTAGCTAACTGTTAATTCCTTATTATATTTTGTTTATCGCAATTTATTTATCTAAATTTATTTATCCCAATTTTAATTCTCGCAATTTTAATTATCGTCATTTAATTTCTGTTATTTATTTTACGCACTTTAAATATTGTCGTATAAATCGGGACACATATACAATGTTTTGACATATCATATCGACGTCATCTATATATATTATTTGGAATAACCGTAAGTCACTCTATATAGCGGTAATGTTCGAGTTAGCATATAAAGGGTCGAGGTTGATTCTAAATAATATATATACTTTGAGTTGTGATCGAGTCTGAGACATGTATACAATGGGTCATGATATGTATTAATTAATTCGAATATTATATATTAAACTATATATTAATTATTGAACAACTAACTATTAACTGTGGACTACTAACATTGGACAATTAAAATGAATTAAAATATTGATTATAACATATGAAACTAAACATTTCTTCAAGTTTGCCACTTGATTTCATCTTAAACCTCGTTTGTATCTTGACGATTACAATCTGCGTTCAAACCTTTCATGATTCTTGAAAACACCTCAATCGAGAGGATGAACCAACCGCACTTCATCTACGGAAGAAAAGATTGATGCTTATAATTATGCACTTGAAAACACTTGGAACCTGAGTAAACGTTTAACATGTATCTGAGCTAGCTCCTTTGGCATTGTTTTTACCGAAAATAAGTTTGCAATTCCTTTTCATAATAGCCAATTTTGTCACAGCTCCAGCAAATCAACTTCGACTTTCATTCGGATTAGCCTTATTATAACATTGATATATATGATTGCCTTTTTCGTCATCATTACCGGGGAACCTCTTATATCCCATAACATTAGCAGTAAACGTACCGGCAACTTCAGTATCCTTGGCAAAGTCTCTCCGACAAATCAATTTATGTAGTCATTGAAACCCTATCATGTATTCATCTACATCCTGTAGTAATAAATGCCATACCAACTACCGAGAATCATCAATCATCAATCTTGAATCTCGCAGCGTTTTCACTTCAACAGTTATATATAACGTATAACTCCTAGAATTTTGATCTTCAATTCTGAAATTCTGAAAAGCACCCAGCCAACGAATTAATACACTGAATTTTTGGAAAGTACTGATGAAGCAGCAAAAACTATAGATGACTTTAACAGTCAAAAATTTAATGATAAAGAAGGATACGTTGGATAAACTCAAAGGAAAAGTTGGAACTGGAAAACGGAGTGAGAAAACCATGAAGGAGGCTGTGGACAAATCACAAAGACTAAAACTGCCTTCAAAGAATCCAAATGATTCAGTATCTACTGAAGTCATTAACGAATACCTTGCTCCTGACTCTACACTTTTATGGACAATCTTCATCATCATCCTTCGATATTAGAAATTCTAAGATATCATCGAATCATTCATTATAAATATCCTTGATATTTCTGAAGATATTTTCATGACTATTCTTATCTGAAATTATTTATCTCTTCGCGATATCAGTGTTATACCATAAAGAAAACTGTTTTAGTTTCTAAATTCTGAAAGATTCGAATTTAAAAATATGAATGTTTTTGAAGTAATGTTGGGAACTGAAGCATGAGTTAGTATAATATAATGACACTTGATCAACGTGATTATATTACAGTAAGTCATGCTGAGTTTCTAATGGAACGTGATGATTCACAGACTATAACGTCATCATGTACCATGTTACACGACTCTTACATTCTATCTAGTCTCCAAACATATCAAGAACATATCTTCCTGATAGTTCTATCTTTTCTCATGAATTATGGTAATTTAACCAATCAAAAATCATGCTATTACAATTTCCCTCTTAGAACGTTAGTCATGTTCATTCGAAATTTCATACCTACGAATTCTGGACCATTATTGGCTGTGCTTAATGGATAGAAGAGAAAACAGAGCATGAAGCTCTGAAATAGAAATAGGAGTATAAATCGCAGCAAATAGAGGAGAGCATTAACTATGGATGTCAATGATTATAGAAAAACAAAAGCAGAGACATCGAAATATAAGGGAAGATATAAAACCCAACAACAACCCAGAAATTTCAAACCGTATATATCAATGCATATAGCGATATAAAGACACGGGAGAACTAAAAACACTATAAAACCAAGAGTATAGTAGAAGTAAATAGATTCTTCCGGCGGCAGCTGAAAAAGAAGAATGACAGATATGAAAGTTAGGAGTATATCAAGAATTAGAACCGGATGGAGCATATTGACGAATGTATTATGAATTAGGAAAGAAAGTATAGTAAATAGGAGTATGGAAACAAAGAAACAAAGGGAGTGGATTTATAGCGAAATATCCGACAGAGCAATCGTGACATATTATCACATTTAACCAAAGAGGATTCTAATTTCCTTAATTACCGAAGAACCAAATCTTATTAAAAAGATTTTCTCCAAATCCCTTGAACTTTGGAAATCAATCCTATCTACATCAGAAAATATGACAAATCTTCATTTACTCATTCTCACACTTTTGTGATAACTTCACTCGTAATCTTCATATAAACGAATTATTTTATCCATATTACTCATTGATGATAAACTCTAATTTCTAACTAGTATGAGTCATGAAAACATATTTATTTTCAGCCATGACGATCCCAATCAAATTTCGGGACGAAATTTCTTTAACGGGTAGGTACTGTGACGACCCGAAAATTTCCGATCAAATTTAAACTTAATCTTTATATGTTTCCGACACGATAAGAAAAGTTTGTAATGTTGAGTTTCAAAAACTTTGAAATTATATTCATGTATTCAATTACCTTTCGACTATTCCCAACGATTCACGAACCATTATATTTAACTTGATGTGCATATATAATTATATGATATATAAATAGTAATTATGAAATGTCCCGTTCATATTGATTATAAACGTTCCATATTAATTAATATCGTTGCGAGGTTTTGACCTCTATATGAGATGTTTTTCAAAGACTGCATTCGATTTTAAAACAAACCATACCTTTAAAATATTACGACGATTATCAATAATGATAATATGAAATATAGCATTTTCACTCGACCATTACATAATGGTTTACAATAATATTACACAACAATAAATGTCTTCGAATGCAGTTTTTAAACAATATTATCCAAGCATGCTGACTCTAACTCTTGTCCATAAATTAGCATGCAACAGCGGAAGCTCTTAATAATCACCTGAGAATAAACATGCTTTAAACGTCAACGAAAATGTTGGTGAGTTATAGGTTTAACCTATATATTTATCAATTTGTAATAATAGACCACAAGATTTCATATTTCCATTTCTTGTAAACAACATGCATGCATAAAAATCATTCATATGGTGAACACCTGGTAACCGACATTAACAAGATGCATATAAGAATATCCTTATCATTCCGGGACATCCTTCGGATATGATAAAAAACTCGAAGTACTAAAGCATCCGCAACCATGGATGGGGTTTGTTAGGCCCAATAGATCTATTTTTAGGATTCGTATCAATTAGGGGCCAGTTCCCTAATTCTTAGGCTACCAAGAAAAAAGGGGCATATTCGGCTTTGATCATTCACCCATAGAATGTAGTTTCGATTACTTGTGTCTATTTCGTAAAACATTTATAAAACTGCATGTATTCTCATCCCAAAAATATTAGATTTTAAAAGTGGGACTATAACTCACTTTCATAGATTTTTACTTCATCGGAAAGTAAGACTTGGCCACGGGTTGATTCATGAACCTATAACAAATGTATACATATATATCGAAGTATGATCGAAATATATTCACAACATTTTTTTATTACATTTTAACGATTTAAGTTTGTTAAGTTAGCAGTTCAACGTTAGTAATCTACAACTAGTTATCCATAGTTAGATGTACAGAAATAAATCAATATATATATATATATATATATATATATATATATATATATATATATATATATATATATATATTATCTCAAATCAATCCACGATCCAGTGTATACAAGTCTCAGGCTAGATCACAACTCAAAGTATATATATTATTTTGGAATCAACCTCAACCCTGTATAACTAACTCAAGCATTACTGCATATAGAGTGTCTATGGTTGTTCCCAAATAATATATATAGATGGGTCGATATGATACGTCAAAACATTGTATACGTGTCTATGGTATCCTAAGATTACATAATATATGTTAGAATACATGTATAATACAATATAAGTTAGTTAAGTTATGATTTGTATAGATTTGTTACAAATTTCACGTAGCTACAACAAGCAAAATTATCCAATCTTGTTTTACCCATAACATCTTCGTTTTAATTCCGTTTTGAGTGATTCAAGTTGCTATGGTTTCATAATGAACTGAAATTTATGAAACTAAATAGAAAAAGTATAAGTTTATAGTCGAAAATACAGGTTACAAGTCAATATTATAAGTGGTAGTCATTTCAGTCGAAAAAACGACGTCTTAATGACCATTTTGAAAAACATACTTCCACTTTGAGTTCAACCATGATTTTTGGATATACTTTCATGCTCACAAGAAAAATCATTTTCCCAGAAGAAAATTTTTTAAATCAAAGTTTATCATAGTTTTTAATTATCTAACCCAAAACAGCCCGCGGTTTTACTACGACGGCGTATGTCCGGTTTTACGGTGTTCATCGTGTTCCAGGTTTTAAATTATTAAGTTAGCATATCATATAGATATAGAACATGTGTTTAGTTTATTTTAAAAGTCAAATTAGAAGAATTAACTTTGTTTGCGAACAAGTTTAGAATTAACTAAACTATGTTCTAGTGATTACAAGTTTAAATCTTCGAATAAGATAGTTATATATATATATATATATATATATATATATATATATATATGAATCAAATGATGTTATGAATATCATTAATACCTCAAGTTTAGTAGGTAAACCTACTAGAAGTGACAAAAATTGATCTAGTCTTCAAAGGATCTTGGATTGCTTGAAAGTTCTTGAAGTAGAATCATGACACGAAAACAAGTTCAAGTAAGATTATCCCTCGAATTAAGATTGTTATAGTTATAAAAATTGAATCAAAGTTTAAATATGAGTATTACCTTGATTTAGAAAGATAACCTACTATAAATAACAAAGGTTCCTTGATCTTAGATGATTAATTGGAATGAATTAGAACGCTTGGAAGTAGACTTGCAAACTTGAAACTGTTCTTGGTGTTTTCTTGAGTTGTTGTTTTGTATGTTGATCTAGGTTAGGATTTATGAGCTAGATTGAGCTAGATTTTGATGAAGATGATGAAGAACACTTAGAACAATGGAAGAACACTTGAGAGAGAGTTTTTTGATGCATGAAAATTGAAATCAAAATGTGTTTAGGGTTGGTGAAGTTCACGTGAACTAGAGGTATACATATAGTCTCCATTACTTTATATTTTTGTTAGATATTTCATGCTAGATGTTAAATGATGTTTCCCACATGTTTAGGTGAGTCACAAGGCTGCTAAGAGCTGATCATTGAAGTGTATATACCAATAGTAAGTACATATAAAAGCTATGTATTGTTGATGAAAAAGAATGAGGATGTAATTGTAAGCATTTTTGATAAGTAGAAGTATTATGATATATGTCTTGAAGTCTTTCAAAAGTGTATGCATACATCTTAAAACATTACATGTATATACATTTTAACTGAGTCGTTAAGTCATCGTTAGTCGTTACATGTAAGTGTTGTTTTGAAACCTTTAAGTTAACGATCTTGTTAAATGTAATTAATCCATTGTTATTATACTAAAATGAGATGTTCAATTGTTATGTTAACATGTTAACATGGTGTATTAATATATCTTAATATCATATATATATATATATATATATATATATATATATATATATATATATATATATATATGTATGTATATGTGTGTAAAATACTATTACAACGATAATCGTTACATATATATATTGTTTCGAGAACCTTAAGTTAGTAGTCTCATCTTACTTGTGTAGTTCATTGTTAATACACTTAATGATATAATTAATTATCATTTTATCATGTTAAACATAGTGTGTTCAAATCTTAATACAATACATATGTATTTATTTTAATTAAAACGTTGTTATAACGATAATCGTTATATATATCGTTCCGAGTTTCCTTATTAAATAGTCTTTTTTTTATGTATATAACTCATTGTCAATATACTTAGTGAGATATTTACATATCATAATCTCATGCTAAATATATATATATATATATATATATATATATATATATATATATATATATATATATATATATATATATATATATATATATATATATATATATATATATATATATATATATATATATCATGTCATTTTTACAAGTTTTAACGTTCGTGAATCGTCGGTCGTTGTCTAAATAAACTCATTTCAATTAATCAAGTCTTAACAAGTTTGATTGCTTAACATGTTGAAAAATTTAATCATGTAAATATATCAATTTCATTCAATATATATAAACATGGAAAAGTTCGGGTCACTACAGTACCTACCCGTTAAATATATTTCGTCCCGAAATTTTAAGCTGTTAAAGGTGTTGATGAATCTTCTGGAAATAGGTACGGGTATTTCAGCTTCATCTGATCTTCACGCTCCCAGGTGAACTCAAGTCCCCTACGAACATTCCATCGAACCTTGACGATCGGTATCTTATTTTGCTTGAGCCTTTTAACCTCACGATCCATTATCTCGACGGGTTCTTCAACGAATTGTAGTTTTTTGTTGATTTTAATTTCGTCTAAAGGAATAGTGAGATCTTCTTTAGCTAAGCACTTTTTCAGATTCGAGACATGAAAGGTATTATGTACATTGGTGAGTTGTTGAGGTAATTCAAGTAGGTAAGCTACTGGTCCGACACGATTTAAAATCTTGAATGGTCCAATGTATCTTGGATTTAGTTTTCCCCGTTTACCAAATCGAACAACGCCTTTCCAAGGCGAAACCTTAAGCATGACCATCTCTCCAATTTCAAATTCTATATCTGAAGCGACCCGTCCTAATCCATAAGGACGAATACAATAACATATGATTACCTCGCGAGGTATTTGACCTCTATATGATACATTTTACAAACATTGCATTCATTTTTAAAAGTCAAACTTTCTTTACATTGAAAATTGACGGCATGCATACCATTTCATAATATATCCAACTATAATTGTCTTAGTAATAATCTTAATGAACTCAACGACTCAATGCAACGTCTTTTGAAATATGTCATGAATGACTCCAAATAATATCTCTAAAATGAGCAAATGCACAGCGGAAGATTTCTTTCATACCTGAGAATAAACATGCTTTCAAGTGTCAACCAAAAGGTTGGTGAGTTCATTAGTTTATCATAATCAACCATTTCCATAATTTTAATAGACTGCAAGATTTCATATTTCCATTTTTCAATAACATGCAATCTGCATAAAAATCATTCATATGGATTGAACACTTGGTAACCGACATTAACAAGTTGCATATAGAATATCCCCATTATTCTGGGACACCCATCGGACTTGATAATTTCGATGTACTAAAGCATTCCAAATTCCAGAATGGGGCTTGTTGGGCCCGATAGATCTATCTTTAGGATTCGCGTCAATTTGGGGGTCTGTTCCCAAATTCTTAGGCTACCAAGCAAAAAAGGGGCATATTCGGCTTCGATCCATTCAACCATATAATGTAGTTTCAATTACTTGTGTCTATTTCGTAAAACAATTATAAAATAGCGCATGTATTCTCAGTCCCAAAAATATATATTGCAAAAGCATTTAAAAAGGGAGCAAATGAAACTCACTCTACAATATTTTGTAGTAAAAATATTCATACGACGGAACTGAACAATGCAGGGTTGACCTCGGATTCACGAACCTATATTAAGTATATATATATATTAAAACATATAAAGAACACGTAATAGTAATCAAACCAGTTTTTATATATAGTAATTATATAACATATTACTTATTTAATATAGCAATATATTTGTTATTTTTAATACTATATATCTTAAATAAATAATTTGTATTTATTATAAAATATTAATATAGTTATGTTATATGTATTAAATATTGTTTTATATAAATAATAGTTCTTTGATAAAATAATATTAATAATAATAAGTAAGAGTTGTATTTATTTTATAATAATAATAGTAATAATGATAATAATAATAATATTAATGATGGTAATATAAAAAAATGATAACATAAACTACGATAATATTAATAATGATAATATAGATATTAATAATTCTAATTGTGATAATAATAATAATAATAATATAAAATAATAATAATAATAATAATATAAATGATAAGATTTATACCCTCAAAATTCCTAATCGTATATCATCATCGTTATCATCATCGAACATCTCATAATCAAACCTTTATCAACGTCATTTTTACCATAATCTTAACAGTTTAATAACGTTAATCATAATAGTAATAATGATAATACTAATAATTATACTTATATAATTGTAGTCATTTTCATGTTCTTAACCTAATATTTTATTCATCATAAACTATACTAATAATAATAATCATGATAATATATATAATACTAATAATAATGGTTATAATAACAATAACTATCATAATAATCTTAATAATAACAATTATTGTTATTTTTATACCTTAAATAAGTGTGTGCTTGTGTTGTCGTCGATGGTACCCGAAAAACAGAAACGATAAGTTGAAATTTCTTGGCCCAGCCAGCAATAACCCGTCAGTCCACTTTGTGCAAAAAGAATTCTGGCCCAACAACTAATACGTAAGCCCAATGTGTAGAAGCCCATCAATCCTAATTAATTTAAGATGACCCGTTAACTTGAACCCGTTATCAGATTTATTAAAAGAACCATATCAGGAACTTGTATACTCGACAGATGGTTTTCTAGGGTTGGAATCGATAGGATGTGATAGCAAGGAAGAATTTACAGTGGCCAACGAGAATTCGCAAAAAGATCAAAAGGGATCGTACGGCAGAAGATTATAACAATAGCTAATGGTAAAAAGCAGTAGATAGATGGGTTCAGTTGAATTTAAATCGAGCACAGGGGAAGACTAAAAGAAGAAGAAATCCTTGGGATAATTCTCTTAGAACAACGATTAAATTGTCTTCATGAAGCGAGATTGATCAAAATAACATTATTTAACTGAATTCGTCAAGGAACAGAAACAGATAGGTGTTCGTTAATTTTAAAAAAAAATCAAATTCGAGATTTGGGTGTGTTGCAGGAGTTGGAATCAACATAAAATCTTTCGGAGATTATGTATCAAATGCTTGAAAAGCAGGCTGATCATCTGAAAATTGGTAACTCGTTCCAATTTGATCAATGTAAAATCAGTTGACTTTTTATTCATATGTTTGACTTCCAAATTCACCCTCAATTCATGATATTAGGGTCTGCAAATTTGTAGATAGTTCCAATAGATTATTCTTAATACTTCTGCGTTTTTAGATTTTGATAAATTATTTGGTATTAAGCTTTTGACTGAAACAATTTGTGAAGGAAAAACCGAAGCATGTTCTTGAGGTTTTTGGGTTTGATTCCAATTAGCAGTAGTGAAATAGCAGGATATATAAGTGATAATAATCATGTTAATCGATTTATTGAAGCAGTAAACTGATTTTGTTTGGTTGTGTGTTGTGATGGTGGTCGACCTGATATCACGAGGAGGAAGAAAATAGAAACATAAATTAAAAGCAGAAAGGGACCTGGAATAGATTTTGATTATATCTGCTTAATTAATATTATCAATACATATATTAATACAAATATTACTGATAATATAAATAAATAAAAAATACAAGTAATAATAATAATAGAATAATAATAATAATGATAATATCAATAATAATAACAATATCACAATAATATTAATAATAAAAATAATAATGATAATAATAATTCCAAATAAAAATGATAATTTTTAGTAATAATAATATTATTATTAATGATATTGATAATAATAACTATAAAATTTATAATAATAATATTAATAATAATAATAACATAACTTATAATAATACTAATTATAATTATAATAATACTAATATTGTTAATGATAATAATAATATTAGTAATAATAATACTATAACAATTTACATATATCAAATTCGTATCTATAGATTATTTATTTAAAATAATATTAATAACACCAGTATTTATTTTAATATTGAAAGTAATAATAATATTATTATAACAACTATATTTATAATAAATTCTTACATTATAATAATATATATTATTGTTTAGGTAATACATCTATATACATTACATAATAAGTTATCGTAAGTATTAAGTTTTTATATATTTTAACATATATTAAAATATACATATAATAATAATTATATATAGAAATCATATATTTATATATAGATTCATTTTTAATTACAACTTAATTATTTATATCTTATTTTACCTATTAAATTTTAATGTTTATATTATATTCTATTATTTTCTAATTATTATATATATACTTACCTTTATATATATACATATTTATTTACATACAGTTATTTGTGAATCATCAGAAAAAGTCAAAGGTCAAATGAATTCATGTAAATAGTTCAAAAATTTTGTGAATCAACATTACAGACTTTGCTTATCGTGTCGGAAATATATAAAGATTAAGTTTAAATTTAGTCGGAAATTCCCGGGTTGTCACAATATCTTTCCTTTTAAGGTCTGCGTAGCTCTTTTGTCGACTCTGAGCGGTTTTCAACCGTTGTTGAATTTGGATGATTTTCTCGGTAGTTTCTTGGATTATCTCCGGACCCGTAATCTGTCTATCCCCCAATTCACTCCAATAAATTGGAGATCTGCACTTTCTACCATAAAATGCTTCGAACGGTGCCATTTTGATACTCAAGTGGTAACTGTTGTTGTAGGAAAATTTTGCTAATGGTAGATGTCGATCCCAACTGTTTCAAAAATCAATAACACATGCTCGTAGCATGTATTCAAGAGTCTGTATCGTCCTTTCACTCTGCCCATCAGTTTTTGGATGTTAGGCAGTACTCATGTCTAGACGAGTTCCCAATGCTTGCTGTAATGTTTGCCAAAACCTTGAAACAAATCTGCCATCTCTATCAGAGATAATAGAGATTGGTATTCCATGTCTAGAGACAACTTCCTTCAAGTATAATCTCGCCAACTTCTCCATTTTATCATCTTCTCTCATTGGCAGAAAGTGTGCTGACTTGGTGAGACGATCGACTATTACCCAAATAGTATCATAACCACTTGCAGTCCTTGGCAATTTAGTAATGAAATCCATGGTAATGTTTTCCCATTTCCATTCTGGGATTTCAGGTTGTTGAAGTAGACCTGATGGTTTTTGATGTTCAGCTTTGACCTTAAAACACATCAAACATTCTCCCACATATCTAGCAATATCGACTTTCATACCCGACGACCAAAAGTGTTTCTTGAGATCTTTATACATCTTTCCCGCTCCGGGATGTATTGAATATCTGGTCTTATGTGCTTCCATAAGTACCATTTCTCTCACATCTCCAAACTTTGGTACCCAAATTCTTTCATCCCTATACCGGGTTCCGTCTTCCCTAATATTAAGATGTTTCTCCGAACCTTTGAGTATTTCACTCTTCAAATTTCTCTCTTTTAAAACTCCTTATTATGCCTCCTTTATTTGAGTAGTAAGGTTAATATGAATAATTATATTCATAGCTTTTACTCGCATAGGTTCTCTGTCCTTTCTACTCAAAGCGTCGGCTACCACATTCACCTTCTCTGGGTGGTAACGAATCTCAAAATCGTAATCATTCAACAACTCAATCCACCTGCGCTGTCTCATATTCAGTTGCTTCTGATTAAATATATGTTGGAGACTTTTGTGGTCGGTATATATAATAATTTTGACCCCATATAAGTAGTGCCTCCAAGTCTTTAATGAAAAAACAACCGCTCCTAATTCCAAATCACGTGTCGTATAATTCTGCTCGTGAATCGTTAATTGTCTAGATGCATAAGAAATTACCTTCGTTCGTTGCATTAATACACAACCGAGGCCTTGCTTTGAGGCGTCACAATAAATCACAAAATCATCATTCCCTTCAGGCAATGACAATATAGGTGTCGTAGTTAGCTTTTTCTTTAACAATAGAAACGCTTTCTCTTGTTCACCCTTCCATTCAAATTTCTTCCCTTTATGTGTTAATGCAGTCAAGGGTTTTTCCATTTTGGAAAAATCTTGGATGAATCTTCTGTAGTAACCAGCCAGTCCTAAAAATTGGCGTATATGTTTTGGAGTTTTCGGGGTTTCCCACTTTTCAACGGTTTCAATCTTTGCCGGATCCACCTGAATGTAGTGACCCGAACTTTTCCATGTTTATATATATTAAATGAAATTGATATTTATATGATTAAGTGTTTCTAACATGTTAAGCAATCAAACTTGTTAAGACTTGATTAATTGAAATAGGTTTCATATAGACAATTGACCACCCAAGTTGACCGGTGATTCACGAACGTTAAAACTTGTAAAAACTATATGATGACATATATATGATTATATATATAATTAACATGATATTATGATAAGTAAGTATCTCATTAGGTATTTTAACAATGAGTTATATACATAAAATTGTGTTTATTGAATTAAGAAACTCGAAATGATATATATAACGATTATCGTTATAACAACGTCTTACTAATTACATATAAATCATATTAAGATATTATTACACTATGTTTAATCATGATAAATGATAAGTAAACATGTCATTATGTATATTAAGAATGAACTACACATGTAAAACAAGACTACTAACTTAAGAATTTCGAAACGAGACATATATGTAACGATTATCGTTGTAACAACATTTAACTGTATATATATCATACTAAGATATATTAATATATCATAATATCATGATAATGTAATAATTTAATATCTCTTTAGATATAATAAACAATGGGTTAACAACATTTAACAAGATTGTTAACCTAAAGGTTTCAAAACAAGATTTACATGTAACGACTAACGATGACTTAACGACTCAGTTAAAATGTATATACATGTAGTGTTTGAATATGTATTCATACACTTTTTAAAGACTTCAAGACACTTATCAAAATACTTCTACTTAACAAAAATGATTACAATTACATCCTCGTTCAGTTTCATCAACAATTCTACTCGTATGCACCCGTATTCGTACTCGTACAATACACAACTTCTAAATGTATGTACTATTGGTATATACACTCTAATGATCAGCTCTTAGGAGCCCATGTGAGTCACCTAACACATGTAGGAACCATGATTTATTTACATGAAAACAAAATTACATATCCTTTATATCTAATCCATATACCAACGACCAAAAACACCTACAAACACTTTCATTCTTCAATTTTCTTCATCTAATTAATCTCTCTCAAGTTCCATCTTCAAGTTCTAAGTGTTCTTAATAAATTCTACAAGTTCTAGTTTCATAAAATCAAGAATACTTCCAAGTTTACTAGCTCACTTACAATCTTGTAAAGTAATCATCCAACCTTAAGAAATCCTTGTTGTTTATAGTAAGATATCATTCTAAATCAAGGTAATACTCATATACAAACTTTGATTCAATTCCTATAACTATAACTATCTTAATTCAAGTGATAATCTTACTTGAACTTGTTTTCGTGTCATGATTCTACTTCAAGAACTTTCAAGCCATCCAAGATCCTTTGAAGCTAGATTATTTCTTGTCACTTCCAGTAGGTTTACCTACTAAACTTGAGGAAGTAATTATGTTCATAACATCTTTCGATTCATACATATAAAACTATCTTATTCGAAGATTTGAACATGTAATCATTAGAACATAGTTTAGTTAATTCTAAACTTGTTCGCAAACAAAAGTTAATCCTTCTAACTTGACTTTTAAAATCAACTAAACACATGTTCTATATCTATATGATACGCTAACTTAATGATTTAAAACCGGAAAACACAAAAAACACCGTAAAACTGGATATATGCCGTCGTAGTAACACCGCGGGCTGTTTTGGGTTAGTTAATTAAAAACTATGATAAACTTTGATTTAAAAGTTGTTCTTCTGGGAAAATGATTTTTCTTATGAACATGAAACTATATCCAAAAGTTATGGTTAAACTCAAAGTGGAAGTATGTTTTCCAAAATGGTCATCTAGACGTCGTTCTTTCGACTGAAATGACTACCTTTACAAAAATTACTTGTAACTTATTTTTCCGACTATAAACCTATGACTATAAACCTATGAAACCATAGCAATTTGATTCACTCAAATCAGACTTAAAACAAAGAAGTTATGGGTAAAACAAGATTGGATATTTTCTGATTGTTGTAGCTACGGGAAATATTGTAACAATTCTATACAAATCATATCCTAGCTAACTTATATTGTATTATACATGTATTCTAATGTAATCTTGGGATACCATAGACACGTATGCAAATGTTTTGACATATCATATCGACCCATGTATATATATTATTTGGAACAACCATAGACACTCTATATGCAGTAATGTTGGAGTTAGCTATACAGGGTTGAGGTTGATTCCAAAAATATATATACTTTGATTTGTGATCTAGCCTGAGACGTATATACACTGGGTCGTGGTTTGATTCAAGATAATATATATAGATTTATTTCTGTACATCTAACTGTGGACAACTAGTTGTAGTTTACTAACGAGGACAGCTGACTTAATAAACTTAAAATATTAAAATGTATTAAAAATGTTGTAAATATATTTTGAACATACTTTGATATATATGTACATATTTGTTATAGGTTCGTGAATCGACCAGTGATCAAGTCTTACTTCCCGACGAAGTAAAAATCTGTTAAAGTGAGTTATAGTCCCACTTTTAAAATCTAATATTTTGAGATGAGAATACATGCTGTTTTATAAATGTTTTACGAAATAGACACAAGTAATTGAAACAACATTATATGGGTGAATGATCGAAGTCGAATATGCCCCTTTTGCTTGGTAACCTAAGAATTAGTAAACCGATCTACTAATTGATGCGAATCCTAAAGATAGATCTATTGGGCCTAACGAACCCCATCCAAAGTACCGGATGCTTTAGTACTTCGAATTCATTTTTATCATGTCCGAAGGATTTCCTGGAATGATAGGGGATATTCTTATATGCATCTTGTTAATGTCGGTTACCAGGTGTTCACCATATAAATGAATTTTATTTCTATGTATGGGATGAATATTGAAATATGAAATCTTGTGGTCTATTATTATGATTTGATAATATATAGGTTAAACCTATAACTCACCAACATTTTTGTTGATGTTTTAAGCATGTTTATTCTCAGGTGATTATTAATAGCTTCTGCTATTGCATACTAAAATAAGGACAAGATTTGGAGTCCATGCTTGTATGATATTATGTAAAAACTGCATTCAAGAAACTTATTTTTGATGTAATATATTCTTATTGTAAACCATTATCTAATGGTCGTGTGTAAACGGTATATTGTAGATTATCATTATTTGATAATCTACGTAATACTTTTTAAACCTTTATCGATAAAATAAAGGTTATGGTTGTTTTAAAAATGAATGAGGTCTTTGAAAAATGTCTCATATAGAGGTCAAAACCTCGCGACGAAATCAATTAATATGGAACGTTTATAATCAATATGAACGGGACATTTCAGTTGGTATCCGAGCGTTGGTCTTAGAGAACCAGAAAATTGCATTAGTGTGTCTTACCGAGTTTGTTAGGATGCATTAGTGAGTCTGGACTTCGACCGTGTTTTTCTTCAAAAACGATTGCTTAACATTTTTTTTGTTGGAAACTATATATTATTAACATGTAAATATTATGTGATATATTAATCTCTTAACGTGTTTAATATTGTGTGATAGATGTATACCTCTAGTACAAATCCCATTGATTCACCTAATAATAATGAAGAGTCGAATATATTTTGGGAAGATTCATAAATTCCCGAAGAGGAAACGGAAGAGGAGGAACCGGAAGAAGAGGAACCAGAAGAGGAGGAATCGGAAGAGGAGGAACCAGAAGAAGAAGATGTTCCGAAGGAAGAAATATTGATACCTATAGTAAATCGATTAAATAAAAGAAAATCCTCAACCAACGGACCAAAGTTAATAATGGTCAATGGTGTTTCCGCCGAGGAAGCAAAATATTGGGAAGATTACCAATTTTCTGATGAATTGGATCCCGATGAGGATTCCGATGATGTTATAGAAATTACCTCGACCTAATTTAATAAAGCAAAAGAAAATAATAAGGGAAAAGGTATAAAAATAGAGAAACCCGATTCCAACCCCGATGAACTTTATATGTATCGGCAACATCCGTATTTCCTAAAATATAACAATGACCCGGGAACCTCTAAACCACCAGGTTTTTCTAAACCATTATGGAAAAACGATGGCTCGTATTAGAGGAACACCATATATTCCTAGAAAATTAGGAAAACGAACCAAGTCCGAAGAAGAAGAAACCAGTGATTCAGATTAGAGGGTTGTAATCATGTTGTGTATTATATGTATTGTAGTGTGCTTGTACTTTTATGTTCTATGTAAAAATTGCTTGTATTGTTTGTTATTACGAATCTAATCCTTGTCTATTTTACAGTATAAAAACAAAATGGACGTTAAGGGTAGACAACCGAATATTTTAGAAGACCTACCAGAGGATATGATTGAGGAAATCTTGTCTAGAGTCGGTCAGAATTCATCAGCACATTTAGTTATGGCAAAATTAACTTGTCAAACATTTGTAAGACTTTCTAGAAATGCCTTAGTTTATAAAAGGCTTTCCTTTGATAGGTGGGGTATATCACATTGGGGAGACCGTAAGTTACGCCGTGTTTTCTTTAAAGCATTAAATGCGGGGAACCCAAATGCAATTTTACGCTACGGGTTAAGAACCTATTTTGACTCAACATATCCCAACATAGGATTTCGTGAATTAGAAAGAGCTTCTAACATGCAACATAAAGAAGCATGTTATGCTTACGGGTTAGTGATGTTCGCTTCTTACCAAAGTGAGAAAAAGAACACAGGATTACAACTTTTAAATAAAACCTTCCCACAAGTGACGGATTCAGTAGTTGGGGTGAGAAACAAGGTTTTTAGATTATTAAGGGGCTGTTGGACATTACGAAACCCTCGTCCTTTTGACGATATTACAACATGCTGCCTAGCCAATGGTCATAACGGTTATTTTCCACAAGACCAAGGATGGGAAGTCGTCTTAGTAAAACCAGAATACATGACTTGTTTCTGGACTTATGAATTACGTATCTTTATTTCCTTTGCTGAACAACTTGCGTATTAACTAGATTTATCTTTAAAACTGTCCGGAATCATAGTGTACTATATTTCATGTTATATGTAATATAGCGAATTTGTAAGTTTGAAAAATATTTGTATGTGATATATTATTATAATCAATTTTTCATATGGAATTGTAGTAGTTGAATTGTATATTAGCTACTAAGTATGAACTTAACGGGTAGGTAGTACCCGAATTTAAATTTATAAAATGCTAATATGAAGAAAAAGCTTTTATAAATGAGTTCATATTATGCTACGAAATACTATTGACTACTCTTAATATTCTGTATGATTAACTCGATTCAGTTGGCTATTTTGAAGGAAATGGCACTGACTACTCAACACACCATGAATATGAGTGAAGAGGAATTTCGTACCTTTCTTGCTGCAAACATAGCCGCAGTACAGGCTGCGCTACATACCAACAATAACTCTGAATCTAGCAATGCAGGTAACGGCGCAAGAAATCATGTAGGATGCTCCTACAAAGAATTCACTGCCTGCATACCTTTGGAATTTGATGGAACTGAAGGACCAATTGGATTGAGACAGTGGACCGAGAAAGTCGAATCGGTGTTTGCCATAAGTAAGTGTACTGAAGAGGAAAAAGTTAAGTAAGCTACGCATACCTTCACAGGTACTGCGTTAACGTGGTGGAACAATTATCTTGAACAGGTAGGACAAAATGCTGCTTACGCACTACCGTGGTCGGCATTCAAGCAATTGATGAACGAGCAGTACCGTCCTAGAAACGAAGTCAATAAACTCAAGGCAGAACTTAGAGATTTACGAACACAAGGGTTCGACATTACCACATATGAACGATGATTCACAGAGTTGTGCCTATTGTGTTCGGGGGCATTCGCAGATGAAGAAGAGAAGATCGACGCATTTGTAAAAGGGTTACTAGTAAGGATTCAAGAAGATGTGAGTTCACACGAGTCCGCTTCTATACACAAGGCAAGTCGAATGGCTCATAAACTTATAAATCAGATTGAGGGAAGAATTAAAGAGCAGGCGGCTGAAGAAGCCAACACGAAACAACTCAAGAGGAAGTGGGAGGAAAACGGTGACAAGAGTCACCAGTACAACAACAACAACAACAACAATTACAACCACAATCGCAACAACTATCCCAACAACCGCAACAACAATCGCAACAATAACCGCAATCCTAACAATGACTACAACAAACATCTCAACAACAACAACTACAACAACCGTTTCAACAACAATAACAATCCCAACAATAACCTCAATAACAACAACGGCAACAAAAACCAAAAACAGCCATGTCATAGGTGTGAAGAAAATCATCAGGGGTTTTGCACGATATTTTGCAACAGGTGTAAAAGAAATGGTCATAGCGCAACAAAGTGTGAGGTCTACGGACCAAAGTTTAACAGAACTAAAGGAACAAATAATGTCGGAACAAGTAATGCCGAAACGAATAGTGTCGGAGCAAGTAATACCAACGCTGTTTGTTATAAATGTGGAAAACCGGGCCACATTATTAGAAATTGCCCGAATCAGGGGAATACTAATGGGCAGGTCCGTGGAAGAGTTTTCAATATTAATGCGAAAGAAGCACAGGAAGACCCGGAGCTTGTTACGGGTACATTTCTTATTGACGATAAATCTGCTTATGTTTTATTTGATTCAGGTGCAGATAGAAGCTATATGAGTAGAGAATTTTGTGCTAAATTAAGTTGTCCATTGACGCCTTTGGATAGTAAATTTTTACTCGAATTAGCAAACGGTAAATTAATTTCAGCAGATAATATATGTCGGGAGAGAGAAATTAAACTGGGGGATGAAACGTTTAAAATTGATTTAATACCAGTCGAGTTAGGGAGTTTTGATGTAATAATTGGCATGGACTGGTTGAAAAAGGTAAGAGCAGAGGCCGTTTGTTACAAAAACGCGATTCGAATTATGCGTGAAAAAGGAAAACCTTTAATGGTGTACGGAGAAAAGAACAACGCGAAATTAAATCTTATTAGTAGTTTGAAGGCGCAAAAACTGAAAAGAAAAGGTTGTTACGTCATTGTAGCACACATCGAGGAAGTTAAACCTGAAGAAAAGAACATCAGTGATGTTCCCGTCGCAAAATAATTTCCTGATGTATTTCCGAAAGAATTACCGGGATTACCTCCACATCAATCTATTGAATTTCAAATAGACCTTGTACCAGGAGCTGCACCAATAGCTCGTGCTCCATACAGACTCGCACCCAGCGAAATGAAAGAATTACAAAGTCAGTTACAGGAACTTTTAGAGCGTGGTTTCATACGACCAAGCACATCACCATAGGGAGCTCCTGTTTTGTTTGTCAAGAAGAAAGATGGTACATTCAGGTTGTGTATCGACTATCGAGAGTTGAACAAACTTACCATCAAGAACCGCTACCCACTACCGAGAATCGATGACTTATTTGATCAACTACAAGGCTCGTCTATTTATTCGAATATCGATTTACGTTCTGGATATCATCAAATGAGGGTGAAGGAGGATGATATTCCAAAGACTGCTTTTAGGACGCGTTACGGTCATTACGAGTTTATGGTTATGCCGTTTGGATTGACTAACGCACCAGCTGTGTTCATGGACCTCATGAACCGAGTGTGTGGGCCATATCTTGACAAGTTTGTCATTGTTTTCATCGATGACATACTTATTTACTCGAAGAATGATCAAGAGCACGAAGAACATTTGAGAAAAGTGCTAGAGTTGCTGAGAAAAGAAAAACTGTACGCTAAGTTTTCAAAGTGTGCATTTTGGTTAGAAGAAGTTCAATTCCTCGGTCACATAGTGAACAAAGAAGGTATTCAGGTGGATCCAGCAAAGATTGAAACCGTTGAAAAGTGGGAAACCCCGAAAACTCTGAAACACATACGCCAGTTTTTAGGACTAGCTGGTTACTACAGAAGGTTCATCCAAGACTTTTCCAGAATAGCAAAACCCTTGACTGCATTAACGCATAAAGGGAAGAAATTTGAATGGAAAGATGAACAAGAGAAAGCGTTTCAATTGTTAAAGAAAAAGTTAACTACGACACCTATATTGTCATTACCTGAAGGGAATGATGATTTTGTGATATATTGTGATGCCTCAAAGCATGGTCTCGGTTGTGTATTAATGCAAAGAAACGAAAGTAATTGCTTATGCGTCTACACAATTGAAGATTCACGAACAGAATTATACGAGGTATGATTTGGAATTAGGCGCTGTTGTTTTTGCATTAAAGACTTGGAGGCACTACTTATATGGGGTCAAAAGTATTATATATACCGACCACAAAAGTCTTCAACACATATTTAATCAGAAACAACTGAATATGAGGCAGCGTAGGTGGATTGAATTGTTGAATGATTACTACTTTGAGATTCGTTACCACCCGGGGAAGGCAAATGTGATAGCCGATGCCTTGAGCAGAAAGGATAGAGAACCCATTTGAGTAAAAGCTATGAATCTAATGATTCACACTAACCTTACTACTCAAATAAAGGAGGCGCAACAAGGAGTTTTAAAAGTGGGAAATTTAAAGGATGAAATACCCAAAGGATCGGAGAAGCATCTTAATATTCGAGAAGACGGAACCCGGTATAGGGCTGAAAGAATTTGGGTACCAAATTTTGGAGATATGAGAGAAATGGTACTTAGAGAAGCTCATAAAACCAGATACTCAATACATCCTGGAACGGGGAAGATGTACAAGGATCTCAAGAAACATTTTTGGTTGCCAAGTATGAAAGCCGATGTTGCTAAATACGTAGGGGAATGTTTGACGTGTTCTAAGGTCAAAGCAGAGCATCAGAAACTATCAGGTCTACTTCAACAACCTGAGATCCTGAAATGGAAATGGAAAAACATTACCATGGATTTCATCACTAAATTGCCAAGGACTGCAAATGGTTTTGATACTATTTGGGTAATAGTTGATCGTCTCACCAAATCAGCACACTTCCTGCCAATAAGAGAAGATGACAATATGGAGAAGTTAGCACGACTGTATTTGAAGGAAGTCATCTCCAGACATGGAATACCAATCTCTATTATCTCTGATAGGGATGGCAGATTTATTTCAAGATTCTGGCAGACATTACAGCAAGCATTAGGAACTCGTCTAGACATGAGTACTGTCTATCATCCACAAACTGATGGGCAGAGTGAAAGGACGATACAAATGCTTGAAGACATGCTACGAGCATGTGTTATTGATTTCGGAAACAGTTGGGATCGACATCTACCGTTAGCAGAATTTTCCTACAACAACAGCTACCATTCAAGCATTGGGATGGCGTCGTTTGAAGCACTTTATGATAGAAAGTGCAGGTCTCCAATTTTTTGGAGTGAAGTGGGGGATAGACAGATTACGAGTCTGGAGATAATACAAGAAACTACCGAGAAGATCATCCAAATTCAACAACGGTTGAAAACCGCCCAAAGTCGACAAAAGAGCTGCGCCGACATTAAAAGAAAAGATAGAGAATTTGAAATTGGAGAGATAGTCATGCTTAAGGTTGCACCTTGGAAAGGTGTTGTTCGATTTAGTAAACGAGGGAAATTAAATCCAAGGTATATTAGACCATTCAAGATTATTGATCGTGTCGGACCAGTAGCTTACCGACTTGAGTTACCTCAACAACTCGCAGCTGTACATAACACTTTTCACGTCTCGAATTTGAAGAAATGTTTTGCTAAAGAAGATCTCACTATTCCGTTAGACGAAATCCAAATCAACGAAAAACTTCAATTCATCGAAGAACCCGTCGAAATAATGGATCGTGAGGTTAAAAGACTTAAACAAAACAAGATACCAATTGTTAAGGTTCGATGGAATGCTCGTAGAGTACCCGAGTTCACCTGGGAATGAGAAGATCAGATGAAGAAGAAATACCCGCACTTATTTCCAGAAGATACGTCAACACCTCCAACTGCTTAAAATTTCGGGACGAAATTTGTTTAACGGGTAGGTACTGTAGTGACCCAAACTTTTCTATGTTTATATATATTAAATGAAATTGAGATTTACATGATTAAGTGTTTCTAACATGTTAAGCAATCAAACTTGTTAAGACTTGATTAATTGAAATAGGTTTCATATAGATAATTGACCACCCAAGTTGACCGGTGATTCACGAACGTTAAAACTTGTAAAAACTATATGATGACATATATATGATTATATATATAATTAACATGATATTATGATAAGTAAGTATCTCATTAGGTATTTTAACAATGAGTTATATACATAAAATTGTGTTTATTGAATTAAGAAACTCGAAACGATATATATAACGATTATCGTTATAACAACGTCTTACTAATTACATATGAATCATATTAAGATATTGTTACACTATTTTTAATCATGATAAATGATAAGTAAACATGTCATTATGTATATTAACAATGAATTACATATGTAAAACAAGACTACTAACTTAAGAAGTTCGAAACGAGACATATATGTAACGATTATCGTTGTAACAACATTTAACTGTATATATATCATACTAAGATATATTAATATATCATAATATCATGATAATGTAATAATTTAGCATCTCTTTAGATATAATAAACAATGGGTTAACAACATTTAACAAGCTCGTAAACCTAAAGGTTTCAAAACAACATTTACATGTAACCACTAACGATGACTTAACGACTCAGTTAAAATGTATATACATGTAGTGTTTGAATATGTATTCATACACTTTTGAAAGACTTCAAGACACTTATCAAAATACTTATACTTAACAAAAATGCTTACAATTACATCCTCGTTCAGTTTCATCAATAATTCTACTCGTATGCACCCGTATTCGTACTCGTACAATACACAGCTTCTAAATGTATGTACTATTGGTATATACACTCTAATGATCAGCTCTTAGCAGCCCATGTGAGTCACCTAACACATGTGGGAAACATCATTTGGCAACTAGCATGAAATATCTCATAAAATTACAAAAATATTAGTAATCATTCATGACTTATTTACATGAAAACAAAATTACATATCCTTTATATCTAATCCATATACCAACGACCAAAAACACCTACAAATACTTTCATTATTCAATTTTATTCATCTAATTAATCTCTCTAAAGTTCCATCTTCAAGTTCTAAGTGTTCTTCATAAATTCTACAAGTTCTAGTTTCATAAAATCAAGAATACTTCCAAGTTTACTAGCTCACTTCCAATCTTGTAAAGTGATCATCCAACATCAAGAAATCCTTATTTTTTTATAGTAAGATATCATTCTAAATCAAGGTAATACTCATATACAAACTTTGATTCAATTCCTATAACTATAACTATCTTAATTCGAGTGATAATCTTACTTGAACTTGTTTTCGTGTCATGATTCTACTTCAAGAACTTTCAAGCCATCCAAGATCCTTTGAAGCTAGATCATTTCTTGTCACTTCCAGTAGATTTACCTACTACACTTGAGGTAGTAATGATGTTCATAACATCATTCAATTCATACATATAAAACTATCTTATTCGAAGATTTGAACATGTAATCACAAGAACATAGTTCAGTATATTCTAAACTTGTTCGCAAACAAAAGTTAATCCTTCTAAATTGACTTTTAAAATTAACTAAACACATGTTCTATATCTATATGATATGCTAACTTAACGATTTAAAACCGGAAAACATGAAAAACATCGTAAAACCGGATATACGCCGTCGTAGTAACACCGCGGGCTGTTTTGGGTTAGTTAATTAAAAACTATGATAAACTTTGATTTAAAAGTTGTTCTTCTGGGAAAATGATTTTTCTTAGAACATGAAACTATATCCAAAAATCATGGTTAAACTCAAAGTGGAAGTATGTTTTCCAAAATGGTCATCTAGACGTCGTTCTTTCGACTGAAATGACTACCTTTACAAAAACGACTTGTAACTTATTTTTCTGACTATAAACCTATACTTTCTATGTCTAGATTCATAAAATAGAGTTCAATATGAAACCATAGCAATTTGATTCACTCAAATCGGATTTAAAACAAAGAAATTATGGGTAAAACAAGATTGGATATTTTTTGATTGTTGTAGCTACGGGAAATATTGTAACAATTCTATACAAATCATATCCTAGCTAACTTATATTGCATTATACATGTATTCTAATGTAATCTTGGGATTCCATAGACACATATGCAAATGTTTTGACATATCATATTGACCCATGTATATATATTATTTGGAACAACCATAGACACTCTATATGCAGTAATATTGGAGTTAGCTATACAGGGTTGAGGTTGATTCCAAAAATATATATACTTTGAGTTGTGATCTAGCCTGAGACGTGTATACATTGGGTCATGGATTGATTCAAGATAATATATATCGATTTATTTCTGTGCATCTAACTGTGGACAACTAGTTGTAGGTTACTAACGAGGACACCTGACTTAATAAACTTAAAACATTAAAACGTATTAAAAATGTTGTAAATATATTTTGAACATACTTTGATATATATGTACATATTTGTTATAGGTTCGTAAATCGACCAGTGGCCAAGTCTTACTTCCCGACGAAGTAAAAATCTGTGAAAGTGAGTTATAGTCCCACTTTTAAAATCTAATATTTTGGGATGAGAATACATGCAGTTTTATAAATGTTTTACGAAATAGACACAAGTAATTGAAAATACATTATATGGGTGAATGATCGAAGCCGAATATGCCCCTTTTGCTTGGTAACCTAAGAATTAGTAAACCGATCTACTAATTGACGTGAATCCTAATGATAGATCTATTGGGCCTAACGAACCCCATCCAAAGTACCGGATGCTTTAGTACTTCGAATTCATTTTTATAATGTTCGAAGGATTTCCCAGAATGATAGGGGATATTCTTATATGCATCTTGTTAATGTCGGTTACCAGGTGTTCACCATATGAATGAATTTTATCTCTATGTATTGGATGTATATTGAAATATGAAATCTTGTGGTCTATTATTATGATTTGATAATATATAGGTTAAACCTATAACTCACCAACATTTTTGTTGATGTTTTAAGCATGTTTATACTCAGGTGATTATTAAGAGCTTCCGCTGTTGCATACTAAAATAAGGACAAGATTTGGAGTCCATGCTTGTATGATATTATGTGAAAACTGCATTCAAGAAACTTATTTTTGATGTAATATATTCTTATTGTAAACCATTATGTAATGGTCGTATGTAAACGGTATATTTTAGATTATCATTATTTGATAATCTATGTAATGCTTTTTAAACCTTTATCGATAAAATAAAGGTTATGGTTGTTTTAAATATGAATGCAGTCTTTGAAAAACGTCTCATATAGAGGTCAAAACCTCGCGACGAAATCAATTAATATGGAATGTTTATAATCAATATGAACGAGACATTTCACTGAATACCTTCTTTGTTCACTATGTGTCCGAGGAATTGAAATTCTTCCAACCAAAATGCACACTTTGAAAATTTAGCGTAAAGTTTTTCTTTCCTTAACAATTCTAGCACTTTTCTCAAATGTTCTTCGTGCTCTTGACCATTCTTTGAGTAAATAAGTATGTCATCGATGAAAACAATGACAAACTTGTCAAGGTATGGTCCACACACTCGGTTCATGAGGTCCATGAACACAGGTGGTGCGTTAGTTAACCCAAACGGCATAACCAGAAACTCGTAATGACCGTAACACATTCTGAAAGCAGTCTTCAGAATATCATCCTCCTTCACCCGCATTTGATGATACCCAGAACGTAAATCAATCTTCGAATAAACTGACGAGCCTTGTAGTTGATCAAATAAGTCATCGATTCTCGGTAGTGGATAACGGTTCTTGATGGTAAGTTTATTCAACTCTCGGTAGTCGATAAACAACCTGAATGTACCATCCTTCTTTTTGACAAACAAAACAGGAGCTCCCCATGGTGATGTACTTGGTCGTATGAAACCACGTTCTAAAAGTTCTTGTAGTTGGCTTTGAAGTTCCTTCATTTCACTGGGTGCGAGTCTGTATGGAGCACGAGCTATTAGTGCAGCTCCTGGTACAAGGTCTATTTGAAATTCAACGGATCGGTGTGGAGGTAGTCCCGGTAATTCTTTCAGAAATATATCGGGAAATTCTTTTGCGACGGGAACATCATTGATGTTCTTTTCTTCGGAATTGACTTTCTCGACGTGTGCTAGTACAGCATAACAACCTTTTCTTATTAGTTTTTGCGCCTTTAGCTTACTAATAAGATTTAACTTCGCGTTGCTCTTTTCTCCATACACCATTAAGGGTTTTCCTTCTTCTCGTACAATGTGAATTGCATTTTGTAACATACGATCTCTGCCTTCTCCTTTTTCAACCAGCCCATGTCAATTATCACATCAAAACTCCCTAAATCTACTGGTATCAAATCAATCTTAAACGTTTCACTAACCAGTTTAATTTCTCGATTCCGACATATATTATCTGCTGTAATTAATTTACCGTTTGCTAATTCGAGTAAAAATTTATTATCCAAGGGCGTCGGCAGACAACTTAGTTTAGCACAAAAATCTCTACTCATATAGCTTTTATCCGCACCCGAATCAAATAAAACATAAGCAGATTTATTGTCAATAAGAAACGTACCCGTAACAAGCTTTGGGTCTTCCTGCGCTTCCGCCGTATTAATATTGAAAACTCTTCCGCGGCCTTACCCAGTAGTATTCCCCTTATTCGGGCAATCTCTATTAATGTTGCCCGGTTTTCCACATCCAAAACAAACTATGGTGGGATTATTTGTTCCGACATTATTTGTTCTTTTAATTCTGTTATATATTAGTCCGTAGACCTCACACTTCGTCGCGCTATGATCATTTCTTTTACACATGTTGCAAAATGTTGTGCAGAACCCATGGTGATGCTCTTCACACCTTTGGCATGGCTGTTTTTGATTTTTGTTGCCATTGTTGTTGTTGAAATTGTTGTTGGGATTTTTATTGTTGTTGAAACGATTGTTGTAGTTGTTGTTGTTGTTGGTACATTTGTTGTAGTTATTGTTAGGATTGCGATTATTGTTGCGATTATTGTTGCGGTTGTTATGATTGTTATTGTGATTGTGGTTGTGATTGTTGTTGTATTGGTGACCCTTGTCACTAGTTTCTTCCCACTTTCTATTGACCTGTTTCATGTTGGCCTCTTCAGCCGCCTGCTCCTTAATCCTTCCCTCAATCTGGTTTAATAGTTTATGAGCCACACGGCTTGCCTTTTGTATGGAGGCGGGCTCGTGTAAACTCACATCTTCTTGAATCCTTTCTGGTAACCCTTTAACAAATGCGTCGATCTCCTCTTCTTCATCTTCGAACACTCTTGGACATAATAGGCACAACTCTGTGAATCGTCATTCATATGTGGTAATGTCGAATCCTTGCGTTCGTAATCCTCTAAGCTCTACTTTGATCTTATTGACCTCGTTTCTGGGGCGATATTGTTCATTCATCAGGTGTTTGAATGCTAACCACGGTAGCGGGTAGGCAGTATCTTGTCCCACCTGCTCGAGATAGGTATTCCACCATGTTAACGATGTGCCTGTGAAGGTATGCGTAGTGTACTTTACTTTATCTTCTTCAGTGCACTTACTTATGGCAAACACCGATTCAACCTTCTCGATCCACCGTTTTAATCCAATTGGACCCTCGGTTCCATCGAATTCCGGAGGTTTGCAGGCAGTGAATTCTTTGTAAGAGCATCCTACACGATTTGTTGTGGAATTAGTTCCACTGCTAGATCCAGAGTTAATGTTATTTTTCATCGCAGCCTGTACTGCGGCTATATTTGTTGCAAGGAAAACACGTAAGTCTTCCTCGCTCATGTTCAAGTTCTGACGAGTAGTCGGTGCCATTTCCTTCAAAAATAGCCAAAAGAATTAAGTTAATCATATAGAATATTAAGAGTAGTCAATAGTATTTTGTAGCATAATATGAACTTATTTATAAAAGCTTTTTCTTCATATTAGCATTTTATATTTTTTCATTCGGGTAGTACCTACCCGTTAAGTTCATACTTAGTAGCTAATATACAATTCAACTACTACAATTCTATATGAAAAACTGATTACAATAATATTTCATGTTCAAACTTTTATACAATATTTTACAACTTACAATACCGCTATTTTACATATAGTATGAAATATAGCACACAATAACCTTAATACAAGGTAGTTGCGAAGACAATTCTAGTTAATACGTAAGTCGTTCAGCAAATGCAATAAATACACGTAATTCATAAGTCCAGAAACAAGTCATGCATTTAGGTTTTACTAGTATTATTTCCCATCCTTGATCTTGTGGAAAATAACCGTTGTGACCGTTGGCTAGGCAGCATGTTGTAACGTTTTCAAAAGGACGGGGGTTATGTAATGCCCAACAGCCCCGTAATAAACTAAAAATCTTATTTCTCACCCCAACTACTGAATCAGTCACTTGTGGGAATGTTTTATTTAGTAGTTGCAATCCTATGTTCTTTTTCTCGATTTGGTGAGAAGCAAACATTACTAACCTGTAGACATAACAAGCTTCTTTATATTGCATGTTTGAAGCTCTCTCTAAAGAAAGAAGTCCTATGTTGGGATAGGTAGAGTCAAAATAGGCTCTCAACCCGTAGCGTAAAATTGCATCTGGGTTCCCCGCATTCAATGCTTTAAAGAAACACGGCGTAACTTATGGTCTCCCCAATATGATATACCCCATCTATTAAAGGATAGTCTATTATAAACTAAGGCATGCCTGGAACGTCTTTCAAATGTTTGACAAACTAATTTCGCCATAAATAATTTTGTCGATGAACTCTGACCGACTCTATATAAAAACACTAAGGAGTGATAGAGGAAAGGAATATACCTCTACACAATTCAATAAATTTTGCGAAGATGAAGGAGTTAAACGCCAACTCACTGTTGGTTTTGCCCCTGAGAAAAATGGTGTCTCTGAACGCAAAAATAGAACTGTCCCCGGGTAGGTCTTCTAAAATATTCGGTTGTCTATCCTTAACGTCCATTGTGTGTTTTTACACTGTAAAATAGACGAGGATTAGATTCGTAAAAGATAATTAACAAACAATACAAGCAATTTTTACATATAACATGAAAATACAAGTACACTACAATACATATATTACACAACATGATTACAACTCTTTATTCCAACTCACTCGTTTCTTCTTCTTCAGACTTGGTTCGTTTCGCTAATTTCCTATGGATATATGGTGCTCCCCTAATACGAGTCGTTCTTTTTTCAAATGGTCTAGAAAAACCTGGTGGCTTAGATGTTCCCGGGTTATAGTGAAAGTTTAAGAAATACGGGTGCTTACGGTACACCCCATCAGGGTACTTCATGTTAACATAAAGTTCATCGGTTTTGGGCTCGGGTTTTTCTATTTTGATGCCTTTTACATTATTGTTTTCTTTTGCTTTTTCAAATTGGGTCGAGATAATTTCTATAACATCATCGGAATTCTCATTGGGATCCGATTCATCAGAAAACTGGTAATTTTCCCAATATTTTGCTTCCTTGGCGGAAACACCATTGACCATTTTTTAACTTTGGTCCATTGGTTGAGGATTTTCTTTTATTTAACTGTTTTTCTGTGGTTCCTAATATTTCCTCCCCCGGAACCACTTCTTCTTCCGGTTCCTCTTCTTCTGGTTCCTCTTTTTCCGGTTCCTCTTCGGGAATTTGTGAATCTTCCCAATAAATATTCGGCTCTTCATTATTATTAGGTGAGTCGATTGGATTTGTACTAAAGATAGACATCTATCACACAATATCAAACACGTTAAGAGATTAATATATCACATAATATTTACATATTAACAATATATAGTTTCCAAAAAAAAATTGTTAAGCAATCGTTTTTCAAGTAACCACTGTCGAAGTCCAGATTCACTAATGCATCCTAACGAACTCGATAAGACACACTAATGCAAATTTCTGGTTCTCTAAGACCAACGCTCGGATACCAACTGAAATGTCCCGTTCATATTGATTATAAACGTTACATATTAATTGATTTCGTTGCGAGGTTTTGACCTCTATATGAGATGTTTTTCAAAGACTGCATTCGATTTTAAAACAAACCATACCTTTAAAATATTACGACGATTATCAAAAATGATAATATGAAATATAGCGTTTTCACTCGACCATTACATAATGGTTTACAATAATATTACACAACAATAAATGTCTTCGAATGCAGTTTTTAAACAATATTATACAAGCATGCCGACTCCAACTCTTGTCCATAAATTAGCATGCAACAGTGAAAGCTCTTAATAATCACCTGAGAATAAACATGCTTTAAACGTCAACAAAAATGTTGGTGAGTTATAGGTTTAACCTATATATTTATCAATTCGTAATAATAGACCACAAGATTTCATATTTCCATTTCTTGTAAACAACATGCATGCATAAAAATCATTCATATGGTGAACACCTGGTAACCGACATTAACAAGATGCATATAAGAATATCCCTATCATTCCAGGACATCCTTCAGACATGATAAAAAAACTCGAAGTACTAAAGCATCCGCAACCATGGATGCGGTTTGTTAGGCCCAATAGATCTATCTTTAGGATTCGTGTCAATTAGGGGCCAGTTCCCTAATTCTTAGGCTACCAAGCAAAAAGGGGCATATTTAACTTCGATCATTCACCCATAGAATGTAGTTTCGATTACTTGTGTCTATTTCGTAAAACATTTATAAAACTGCATGTATTCTCATTCCAAAAATATTAGATTTTAAAAGTGGGACTATAACTCACTTTCACATATTTTTACTTCATCGGGAAGTAAGACTTAACCACGGGTTGATTCACGAACCTATAACAAATGTATACATACATATCAAAGTATGATCGAAATATATTCACAACATTTATTATTACGTTTTAACGATTTAAGTTTGTTAAGTTAGCAGTTCCACGTTAGTAATCTACAACTAGTTGTCCACAGTTAGATGTATAGAAATAAATCAATATATATTATCTCGAATCAATCTACGACCCAGTGTATATAAGTCTCAGGCTAGATCACAACTCAAAGTATATATATATTTTTGGAATCAACCTCAACCCTGTATAGCGAACTCAAGCATTACTGCATATAGAGTGTCTATGGTTGTTCACAAAAAATATATATACATGGGTCGATATGATATGTCAATCTTGTTTTACCTTTATATATACAACAAGAAAAATTATCCAATCTTGTTTTACCCATAACATCTTCATTTTAATTACGTTTTGAGTGATTCAAGTTGCTATGGTTTTATAATGAACTGAAATTTATGAAACTAAACAAAAAAAGTATAAGTTTATAGTCAGAAATACAGGTTACAAGTCAATACTGTAAGAGGTAGTCATTTCAGTCGAAAAAATGACGTCTTGATGACCATTTTGAAAAACATACTTCCACTTTGAGTTTAACCATGATTTTTGGATATAGTTTCATGTTCACAAGAAAAATACTTTTCCCAGAAGAACAACTTTTAAATCAAATTTTATCATAGTTTTTAATTATCTAACCCAAAACAGCCCGCGGTTTTACTACGACGGCGTATGTCCGGTTTTACGGTGTTCATCGTGTTTCCAGGTTTTAAATCATTAAGTTAGCATATCATATAGATATAGAACATGTGTTTAGTTGATTTTAAAAGTCAAGTTAGAAGGAATAACTTTGTTTGTGAACAATTTTAAAATTAACTAAACTATGTTCTAGTGATTAAAAGTTTAAATCTTCAAATAAGATAGTTATATATATATCTGAATTGAATGATGTTATGAACATCATTACTACCTCAAGTTTAGTAGGTAAACCTACTGGAAGTGACAAAAATTGATCTAGTCTTAAAGGGATCTTGGATGGCTTGAAAGTTCTTGAAGTAGAATCATGACACGAAAACAAGTTCAAGTAAGATTATCACTCGAATTAAGATTGTTATAGTTATAGAAATTGAATCAAAGTTTGAATATGAGTATTACCTTGATTTAGAAAGATAACCTACAATAAATAACAAAGGTTCCTTTATCTTAGATGAATACTTGGAGTGAATTAGAAATCTTGGAAGTAGACTTGCAAACTTGAAAGTGTTCTTGGTGTTTTTTTGAGTTGTTGTTTTGTATGTTGATCTAGGTTAGGATTTATGAGCTAGATTGAGCTAGATTTTGATGAAGATGTTAAAGAACACTTAGAACAACGGAATAACACTTGAGAGAGAGTTGTTTGATGCATGAAAATTGAAATCAAAATGTGTTTAGGGTTGGTGAAGTTCACGTGAACTAGAGGTACACATATAGTCTCCATTACTTTGTATTTTTGTTAGATATTTCATGCTAGATGTTAAATGATGGTTCCCACATGTTTAGGTGACTCACAAGGCTACTAAAAGCTGATCATTGGAGTGTATATACCAATAGTAAGTACATATAGAAGCTGTGTATTGTACAAGTACGAATACGGGTGCATACGAGTAGAATTGTTGATGAAAAAGAATGAGAATGTAATTGTAAGCATTTTTGATAAGTAGAAGTATTTTGATATATGTCTTGAAGTCTTTCAAAAGTGTATGTATACATCTTAAAACATTACATGTATATACATTTTAACTGAGTCGTTAAGTCATCGTTAGTCGTTACATGTAAGTGTTGTTTTGAAACCTTTAAGTTAACGATCTTTTTAAATGTAATTAATCCATTGTTATTATACTAAAATGAGATGTTCAATTGTTATGTTAACATGTTAACATGGTGTATTAATATATCTTAATATCATATATATGTATAAAATACTATTACAACGATAATCGTTACATATATATATATATATATATATATATATATATATATATATATATATATATATATATATATATATATATATATATATATATTGTTTCGAGATCTTTAAGTTAGTAGTCTCATCTTACTTGTGTAGTTCATTGTTAATACACTTAATGATATAATTAATTATCATTTTATCATGTTAAACATAGTGTGTTCAAATCTTAATACAATACATATGTATTTATTTTAATTAAAACGTTGTTATAACGATAATCGTTATATATATCGTTTTGAGTTTCCTTATTCTATAGTCTCATTTTTATGTATATAACTTGTTCTCAATATACTTAGTGAGATATTTACTTATCATAATCTCATGTTATATATATATATATATATATATATATATATATATATATATATATATATATATATATATATATATATATATATATATATATATATATCATCATGTCATTTTTACAAGTTTTAACGTTCGTGAATCATCGGTCAATTTGGGTGGTCAATTGTCTAAATAAACTCATTTCAATTAATCAAGTCTTAACAAGTTTGATTGCTTAACATGTTGAAAACATTTAATCATGTAAATATATCAATTTCATTTAATATATATAATCATGGAAAAGTTCGGGTCACTACAAATTAAAGATGTTAACAAAGAATTAGACGTATAATACTTTACATGAACGTATTTGTTTCAATATATTTTTTCGAAGGAATTAAAAGATAATATTAAATGATTGAATTATCTAATATATTATGATAAGAATACGGGTCTCTGTTACGAGGTCCACATTGATTTGAGAAATCATTCCTTTTAAATGATATTTGGAATAATTAGTAAAGTGATATACATATGAGGACAAAGTGTCAAATAACGAGAATTTGACAAAAGTTAGTGGAAGACTAAAATTCATAATAATCAATTGATTTAATTTCAAACGTACGAAAATGTTTTTAGATATAACAGGACTTGATTATTTTAAAGAACGTGAAATGGAATATTGATTGTTATATATATAAATAACCTACAACGTGTTTTTAGATGTGTTTATGTATATTAATTTTATGATTTCAAAAGATGTTAAGTAAAAAATAGTAACACTCGTTTAGTGATTCGATTGATATTTAGATATGTTAATTAGTACGTTAAGATGTTAAAATAAACACTAGTACATAAATGAACTATACCTAGTTAAGATTTAAAAATGAAAACGTTATATGATATAATAATTTGTATTATGTAAACGATCTTAAAATATACTTTGAAATATAATTAATATTTGAAAACTAAATACTATATTATTAAATAAATATTCCCAATATATATATAAACTTATATTTCTAAATGAATATATATATATATATATATATATATATATATATATATATATATATAGATATTTTCGAAATGATAAAGTATAACTTAGATATAAAACGTTTTGATTTAAAAAATACTATTTCATATATATATATATATATATATATATATATATATCAAAACGACGATTTAAAGAAGCAAATGAGCAAAACACTCAAAAAAATATATTATATAATTAGTAAATATAACATAAATAACCTTTGCACCATATTCTCCAAAGCCACTACCCGAGCGCGAAGCTCGTTGACTTCTTCTATTACACCGGGGTGATTGTCGGTTCGGACGAGAGGATAAATAAGATCTAGAATTTGGTGTAGTATATAATCATGATGAGATACTCTGGAAATGAGAGAGAAAATGGTGTTTCGGACAGGTTCGCCGGTAAGTGCTTCAGGTTCATTACCAAGAGGGCAATGTGGTGGATGGAAAGGATTGCCTTCTTCTTATCTCCAATGATTAAGGAGGCTACGAACCCATCCTCAATTCATCCAGAATAGATGATGGTTGATTGGTTGATCCATTCCAGTCACACTGCTTTCGGAGCTTGAGTGGGATTCCATTTCAAAATCCGAGGAACTTGAACTGATGACAAATTCCATTTCGTGCGATTTGATAAAGGATTTTTCGATACAAAATGATTTTCCGGCTATCGGGTGGTATTCTAACTACATAGAATATCTATATATATAGATCAAAAGATTTCATAGATTACGGAGGAATTTACGGAATATGTCAGGCAAAGTTTACGGTAATAGATATGATTTAGCAGATACGGTAAGATATGAATTTTGTCTATACACTATTCATGCAATCAATACAGCAAGACGTGTCTAGACTAAGAATGATAAGCAGGTAATTTCATAAGGATGATAAGTAGATGATTTCAGACTAAAAATGATAAACAAAACTTTTGACATGCAGATACGGTCGAAGTCCAGACTCACTAATGCATCTTAACAACTATCAGTTAGACACACTAATGCAAGACCTAGTTCGCTAAGACCACTGCTCTGATACCAACTGAAAGGACCCGTTCATATACATTATAAACGATTCACAATAGTTGATTACATCGCGAGGTATTTGACCTCTATATGATACATTTTACAAACATTGCATTCGTTTTTTTTAAAAGACAAACTTTCTTTACATCAAAAATTAACGGCATGCATACCATTTCATATTACATCCAACTATAATTGATTTAATATTAATCTTGATGAACTCAACGACTCGAATGCAACGTCTTTCAAAGTATGTCATGAATGACTCCATATAATATCTTTAAAATGAGCAAATGCACAGTGGAAGATTTCTTTCATACATGAGAATAAACATGCTTTTAAGTGTCAACCAAATGTTGGTGAGTTCATAGGTTTATCATAACAATCATTTCAACATATTAATAGACCACAAGATTTCCGTTTATAAATATATGTACACTCGCAAGTGTATAAAAGTATTCTATAAGCTGTAGGCACCCGGTAACAAGCCTTAACGTTCATGTTTTACCCTCTGAAGTACACCAGATCAGGTGTGTTTAAAATAACCTCGAAGTACTAAAGCATCCCATAGTCAGGATGGGGTTTGTCAGGCCCAATAGATCTATCTTTAGTATTCGTGCCTACCGTACATAGACAAGTAGTTTAATGTTACCAAGCTAAGGGTATATTTCTGGTTTAAACCCATATAGAATTAGTTTAATACTTGTGCCTATTTCATAAAACATTTATAAAACAGTGCATGTATTCTCAGCCCAAAAATATATATATTGAAAAAGCAATTAAAAAGGGAGCAAATGAAACTCACAATACTGTATTTTGTAGTAAAAATACATAGGACGATAATGAACAAATATAGGGTTGATCTTGGATTCACGAACCTATATCAATTGTATCTTTATTAACACACGTAATTGTAATCGAACAAGTATATATATTGTCATTATTAGTGATGTAATTTTATATATATATTAAATTAATAAGTTTCATTATATATATTTTCAATTTATATATATAGTTATCGATAGTGTTAGATTATATATATATTAAATATGTTTTTGTATATATAACATTTGTCTATTGAAATTAGTAATTAATAATACTAAATAATATTTGTAATGGTAAAATGATAATACTTAATAGTACAGATAAAAATGATAATGTTAATAATTTTATTAGTGACAAATATAATGATAAAAATATTAGTTTTACTGTTAATGGTAGTTTTAATGATAAATCTTATAATTTTGACAATAATAGTTTTTTTAATAAAATGAAAAATTTAGTATTGACGGTAAAGAAAATAATTATTTTTATAATAATACTTAATAATAGTAATTTTAACAATTTTATTATTAATAATAATATTAACAATAATACTTATGTTTATAATAACAATTCTAATGTTTATAGATTAATACTAATACTACCATTAATGAAAATAATAATAAAGTTTATTATCCTCATAATAATAATCATAATCATAATAATAATAAATGATAACTAATAATAATAGTAATAATTATAATACATATTAATAATAACATTAATAATAATAATGATCTGATATTG